>NC_083592.1:3441005-3611005 GCF_027579695.1 Neoarius graeffei | reverse complement strand
TAAGCAGCTTTCAGGGGCTACACCGGTATAACTTTGTACCGTGTGAACGCTCTACCGGGGCAGCCCCGGTGCTACACCGGAGTAAAAGTTGCCGTGTGAACACCCCTAAAGATTATAGCGAGGTTTGTTTAAAATAAATTATCCGACTTTACGTATGACAAAAACTTATCTAAAAAGTGAGATAACATATTAGAATATTCTGTTAGCTTTCTCAGTTAGGGATAAAAACACGATATAACCATTCTAAAGACGCATTTTCTACATAATATCAACCCTGACAGAACTTTGGAAGAACTCACAGATGAACCAGGATATATCGACCAAGTGTACCTTGTTTTCAGAGCGTTTTGACGCACATGGTTCAAAGTTTTGACTGCAGGTGTTTCATTTGAGAAATTAATGGTGAATATCATTATATTTGGGTTATGAGATTAATTTATAAGAAACAACCATTGATTTTAACTCCCTGAGCTCCCTTCATCCTACCCATAAAGACACCCCCCCCCCCCCCAAACACACACACACACACACACACGGATCCCAATTATACACACACACACACACACATATATACATACCCACACAGGCCAGTCAGCATACTACAGAGGGTGACTAAGGGCTAAAAGGTGCATAGATAACGAATGCAAAGCACATCACACCAGATGTTAGATATAATTATAATGAAAAATATGGACTCCGTAAAACAGATTAAGCGGGTTAAATTAAACACAATTTCATTACATATATACAGTTGATGAAATGATCAAAATAAGAGGATTCAAGAATAAATAAGCATGCTATGAACATAAATCAAGAACATGGAAAGACAAAGGCAGGAAACAAGCTTGCAAACACTATTGAAAACACCAACAAACTACAATAACAATTCATTTTTCAATATTATGTCAGTGCAAGAAACATTTAGAAGTATAACATATCTTGCTAAAAAAATTACTTTGCTAAAAAGAAAATTGTTCTTTTAGCATTTCTTGCTAAGCGAAATTGCAAAAGAAAAATTTGAGTCTTTAGCACTTTTCGCTAAAACAATTTGGGTCCTAGAGTGAGCACAGATTTGAGCACACAGTACGTCTCTGAATACCTCAGAATTCATCCGGCTGCTTCTGTCCTGTGTCACATCATCAATAAACACTAGTGACCCAGTGCCACTGGCAGCCATGCATGCCCAAGCCATCACACTGCCTCCGCCGTGTTTTACAGATGATGTGGTATGCTTTGAATCATGAGCTGTACCATGCCTTCACCATACTTTTTTCTTTCCATCTTTCTGGTCAAGGTTGATCTTGGTTTCATCTGTCCAAAGAATGTTCTTCCAGAACTGTGCTGGCTTTTTCAGATGTTTTTTTAGCAAAGTCCAATCTAGCCTTTATATTCTTGAGGCTTATGAGTGGCTCGCACCGTGCAGTGAACCCTCTGTATTTACTTTCATGCAGTCTTCTCTTTATGGTAGATTTGGATATTGATATGCCTACCTCCTGGAGAGTGTTGTTCACTTGGTTGGCTGTTGTGAAGGGGTTTCTCTTCACCATGGAAATTATTCTGTGATCATCCACCACTGTTGTCTTCTGTGGGCATCCAGGTCTTTTTGCATTGATGAGTTCACCAGTGCTTTCTTTCTTTCTCAGGATGTACCAAACTGTAGATTTTGCCACTCCTAATATTGTAGCAATTTCTCGGATGGTTTTTTTCTGTTTTCGCAGCTCAAGGATGGCTTGTTTCACCTGCATGGACAGCTCCTTTGACCGCATGTTTTCTTCACAGCAAAATCTTCCAAATGCAAGCACCACACCTCAAATCAACTCCAGGCCTTTTATCTGCTTAATTGAGAATGACATAACGAAGGAATTGCCCACACCTGCCCATGACTCAAGCCTTTGAGTCAATTGTCCAATTACTTTTGGTCCCTTTAAAAACAGGGTGGTACATGTTAAGGAGCTGAAACTCCTAAACCCTTCATCCAATTTTAATGTGGATACCCTCAAATGAAAGCTGAAAGTCTGGACTTTATGTCCATTATATAACTATAACTTGAATATGTTTCAGTAAACAGGTAAAAAAAAAAAAAGAAAATTTGTGTCAGTGTCCAGATATATATGGACCTAACTGTATCTTCTATGCTCAATATTTGTCTGAAATCGAACAAGTCGTATCAAATGTATCCATAGCCTTGTGAAAGGGAAAGGGAGAGACTAAAGCCAGTAAAATTGGACTTGACATGTTCAAAGATGGGGACGCATTGAACAAGTTACTTCAACATGACGAAGGATACAGGTTCTTGAAACCTATACGTGGAACTCCTGCTTTCTGGTGTACAGAAAAATGTATTTGCTTTAATAAAAAATTTAGGTATCCCATCATGGTTCTGTTCATTTTCATCAGCTGATATGCATTGGACAAACTTGTTGTCTAGTATTATGCAACAGGAAGGTAGACAGGGAAGTGTTGAGACATTGGAATGGACTGACAACTGTGAAATGTTAAGACACAACCCTGTTACTGCTGGACAAATGTTCGACTTCAGGTGGCATTGTTTTTTGAAGGATGTCCTTATGTCTCCTTCTCACCCAATTGGAAAAATATTGGATTACTTCTACCGTGTAGAGTTTCAACAGCGGGGTTCTCCACATGTTCATTGTTTGTTTTGGATTGAGAATGCACCACAAATAGACAAAAATACAGACAGCGAAGTAGTAGAATTTGTTGACAAATATGTGACATGCGAGTTGCCATCTGATGACAATGAATTATTGGACATTGTGTCAACTGTTCAACAGCATAGCAAAAGGCACGCAAAAACATGTAAAAAGAAAAGCACAGTTTGCAGGTTTAATTTTCCTCGTCCCCCATCTACTTGCACATTTATATGTCGTAAAAAGGAGGACCATGAACATCAGAGTGAGGGCCATGACCCATGCAAATGTCCACTAGGAGAGGCACGTGAATGTTCTAAAAAGATAATAATAACAACAAGCATAAGGATGTAGCTGAAGCTATTTTGGGAGATGTGAAAAAAGCCATTGCAGATGAAACTAAAAGTTATTCATCTGTTCGTGAGTTGTTCAACTCTTTAGGAATTACTCAGGAAGATTACCAGCTGGCTTATGAAACATTAGGGACAAAAACACAAATTGTAATAAAAAGACAGCCAGGAGAAGTTTGGGTCAATCAGTACAGTAAGCCCCTTTTGAAGTGCTGGAATGCTAACATGGATATTCAGTATGTTGTGGATGCATACGCATGTGTTGTGTACATGATTTCATACATTTCTAAAACAGAAAGAGAAATGGGACTATTTCTAGGTAATGCGCAAAGAGAAGCATCTAAAAACAAAAACCTTGATGCAAAAGGTACTTTGAAGAAGTTAGGCAGTGTCTATTTGCACAACCGTGATGTCAGTGCACAGGAGGCAGCTGTTCTTAGAGGCCGTGCAGAAAGTCAAGGTTTGCCCACAGATGACATGTGGATGACCAGCATTGTTAATAGGTACAAGAACAGACCAGATGAAGATGCGTTTGATCAGATGTGTTTAGCAACCTTTGCATCAGAGTTCCGCATTTATCAGCTAATGAGAAGTCACCATATAAGGTTAAATTGAAGAATTATTTAGGATACATCTTGCGTAGAACAGGTACAGCACCAGCTGCTATATGCTATGCTCACTTTTCTGCAACTTAAGACCCAGAAAATTTTCATCAAACAATGTTGCAGTTATTTCTTCCATATAAATTGGACATGCAATTAAAACCAACAGGCTATGAAAGATTTGAGGACTTTTATAATAATGGACATGTTTGCTATGCAGATGGTAAGCTGCAGTCTGTTAAAGAAATTGTTGACCACAATAGGATGAGATTTGGGGTAGATGCAGATTTACTGCAGTTAGCTGAAGAACAACTCAATAATGGCTTACTGGAAGATGCATGGGGTCAATTATGTCTTGAACAAGAGATGGAGTGCTTAGAATGTCAGCAACTACAATTTGAACTAGCGGCCTTGACGGGCCCTCGCATGTGTGGTTCCGCAACCCAGGACATCTCACCACCCAACAAAACAGTCACATCATATATTCATCAAATGTTCAAAGGTGATGTGCATGTTGCAAATGCCATGACTGCTTGACGGATGAGAGATAGACAGACAAAGACTGTGTGTGTGTGTTTGTTTCTGTGGTGTGAAAATGTACATTTATATATGTACAAAACTATACATGTGTCTCCTCCTTATCTCTATCTCACGCTGTAATCTTAAGTCATCTTAGCTTTCCTGTGTCTGCAGTGTGTGTATACATGCAGAGTTTTCATATGTCTGCAACAAAATGCACAATGATGGCAGGTCACTAATATATAGATTTAGGCACTGCCTAAAAGCGGAGCTCCCATCTGTTTCTGGGTTGTAGAATTTTCTTATATCCTAGCAGCCAGTCTCTTTTGTTTTATTTCTTTACTGGCGAGCACTGGCCACTAGGCGGTGTGTATGACTGGTAATTACTAACACTGGCCACTAGGCGGGGTGTATGACTGGTAATTACTAACACTGGCCACTAGGCAGTGTGTATGACTGGTAATTACTAACACTGGCCACTAGGCAGTGTGTATGACTGGTAATTACTAACACTGGCCACTAGGCGGTGTGTATGACTGGTAATTACTAACACTGGCCACTAGGCGGTGTGTATGACTGGTAGTACACGTACAAACCACAAAAAAATCGACTCAATGGGTTTGCCATTTTTTCTTAGGTATGGTGCTCCGCTGGAGCTCCGCTATTATTGTGTGCGCTTGCCAGAGGGAGAGAGAGAAAGTGTGTGTGTGAAAGAGAGAGCGCTCATAGATGTTGCGTGTGCATGTACGTAAGTGCGTACTTGTGAGAGAGTGTGTGTATGCATATGACTGTGTGTGTGTATGAGTGTGCACAGAATTGTATATGTCAGGGGTTCCCAAACTTTTCCATGCCAAGGCCCCCCAAACAGCATTAGCTTCTGGCCGGGGACCCCCTTTGCAAACCCACAGACAATGCTACAAAATATGTAAAGAAACAAACTTTTAGAATGTTTTCTCTTACTTTTATTCAATATTCAATAATTGTTACATTTGTTTAGCAAAAGAATATTATTAACTAACGTTTTCAACACATATTTTCGCACTGAACAATAAACTTTTCAACAAACTGTTGATAAGAACAGCACAAAAGAAATCAAACCACTCAATTTTGTGTGTGTGTGTGGGCGGGTGGGAGTGACAGACGGTTTACACTAGTGGGAAGGATGGGCTTGGTGGCTCTTACATAGTTTGTCAACCCTGGGCTTAATCTCCGTCAGTGCCATACGCATGTCATTGTCCACATGTAGACGTGCTCCATGTTTGGTTTTGAGTACCTTTAAAGTTGAAAAGCCAGACTCACACAAGTAGGTTGTTGCAAAAGGGAGAAGGCATTTCAGTGCCCTGTCAGCCAAGCTGGGATCGTCCTTTCTTACATGTAGCCAGTAGTTAGACAGGGGAAGAGCCTCAAAGTCCATTTTTAAATCCCCTGAGTTGGTCATCTCAATCAGCTCCTCCTGTGACCAAGTCCAGACTAGAACCGACTCCGGGGGCAAAGGGGTTCCTAACCCAGTTTAAATGTGTGTTTTCGAGGTCAGGGAAATAGTCTTTGAAATATCCTTGGAGGTTCTCCAGGTGGGACTGGATCAATGGAAAGACGGAGCCCAAATCACCACATGACAGCAGCTCCTGGTGAAGTACGTAGTGGGAACATTTCTGTAAGTCCCTCCTGGAGCTTGTTTGACCACAGCATGATCTTTTTGGAAAAAGCACGCACTTTGTCTTGCACCTGGAGTATGTATGTGTCACGTCCTTGCATGCTTTGATTCAGTACGTTTAGATGCTGGAAAATGTCTGACATGTATGCAAGTTTGCGGATCCAGGTTGCATCGGTGAACCGATCTGCCAGCTGATGCTTTTCAGATGAGAGGAACTCTGCAACCTCCCTCCGCAGCTCATAGACACGGTTCAAAACTGCACCCCGTGACAGCCAGCGCACGTCCGAGTGAAGCAGCAGCCCCTCAAAATGAGCGCCCATCTCATTACAAAGCAGGGTAAACAGTGTGTTTCATGGGACAGGCTTTAATAAAATTCACTACTTGTATAACCTCCTGTCGTACCTGATTCAACTCGTTATCCATCCTTTTTGCGACCAGTGCCTCACAACGGAGCATGCAGTGTGTGGCCACTACATGCGGGGCCTTCTGCTTAATGAGCGCGGTCACTCCACTGATCTTCCCGGTCATTGCTGCGGCTCCGTCCGAACACCCCCACACACACAACGGGCCCAGTCCAATCCGTTAGACTCGATGTAATTGTCCAAAATTTGAAAAATGTCTTTCCCAGTAGTTCTTAGTGCTTTACAAAATAGTATTTCCTCCACAATACGCTAGCTTGAGGAGCAAAGCAGCTTGATAAATGGCGCAAACCGCAACGTCACAGGCAATTGGAGAGATGAGCATGGCAAACAACGTTTCGATATGATATATTATTATTATTATTAATAATAATAATTATATTTTATAATAATGATTAAAAACTAATTACAATATATTTAATAATTATTTTAAATATATATTGTTTCGCAATTTTTTGTTATCGTCCCTCCAACTTTGAGGCCCCCCTAGCGCCCCCTGGCGGCCCCCCAGGGGGCCGTGGCCCCCACTTTGAAAACCACTGGTATATGTTACATCATCAGACTCATGATATCCAATATTTTGTAAAGTTTTAGATCAATCCATCAATGAATTGAACATTTTTCCCCATTTCCTGCTTGGCCAGATGGTGGCGCTGTGCTAGGCATTTGAATTACACATGTGAATATCATCACAATCATAATACACAATATTTTGTAAAGTGTCAGATCAATCAGTTAAGGCAGCCTTTCTCAACCGGGGTGCCGCGGCACCCTGGGGTGCCATCTGGCTTCGTTAGGGGTGCCGTCAAAAAATTATATATTCTAACATTGTAATAAATAAAATTAATTAAAATTCCAAAAAAAACCAATAATTACACTAATGCCGATCATCGCCGCCTCATGCATCATCAAAATTTATCTCATGGCCCCCTTTCCCATGTCACAACATCACTGCCGGGATCAGCGTATGGTCAGCATATTTTATATGGGGTGCCTTGAGAATTTGCATACTTCTGAAGGGTGCCGTGACTGAAAAAAGGTTGAGAAACGCTGAGTTAAGGCATTGCCAATTTCTGGCACATTTCCTGCTTGGCCAGGTGGTGGCGCTATAACAGGCAGGCCCATTGGGCGTCAGGTTATCATAATAATCATATCTATTGAAGTAAGAAGTGTCCAACCATACAGTCAATGCACTGTGGCTTTCTGACATGTTTCCTGTTTATGTGGCAAGATATTAAAATCATAAGACCATTTCAACATATTACAAGATATCAAAAATCCCTTCGAAATTTAATATCAGCGACATCTTGGCATCACGTATAACAAATTTCACATGAATCTCATGAACCGTCTAGGACGAGCATGTTAAAATTCATTGTGTCAAAACACACATATTCAAAACCCTATTCTTTCCTTGGCCAGTTGGTGGCGCTATACCAGACAGGCCCATAACGGCTAAAGAGTATCAGAATCATATTACAAGATATCAAGTTCAACATTCAGCAATATCTTGGCATATTATATGCTATAATATTACAACATATCAAAAATCCCTTATCAGTTCAGCTTCAGCAGTATCTTGGTATCATGTTTGCCAAGTTTGACATGAATCTGATGAACCGTCTAGGAGGAGTACGTTAAAAATGACCATGTGTAATTTCACTCCAAATGGCCTTATGATATCATTCCAAAGTTCTACCCATTCATTTCAATGGGAAAAGAAAAAAGGGACACTATTGCCGCTTTTCCACTACAAACGCGGCTGAGTCGGGCTGAGCCGTGCCGAGTCGGGCTGAGCCGTGCCGTGCTGAGTCAAGCTGAGTGGGGCTGTTGGAGTTGCATTTCGACTACAACCGCGCTGAACCGTGCTGGCTGGAAGTGGGTGGACACATTGGGTGGAGTTAGCGAAAGTGGGTGGACGTCAGGTGATGTCGTTAAGCAGCGCAAACAGTGACATCAGTGATCTTCTAAGCGGTAGTCTCATGACCCGGAGAGTAAACAATAAACATGGAGGACATGGAGTCGTTAGTGTTGCTGGTCTTGGTGCTGTGGCTTGTTGTCACTGACAACGCCAACAGATACTGGCAAGAGCGTATAGATGAGGCGAGGCACATAAGGCTTCAGAAATTCTCGTAATTTGTAATTCTTCTTCTTCCGGGTTTGCGGTGTTTACAGATCCCAGCGTGCTCGCGGGGCGTGTGTGGGCATGTGAGGACACTCCTCCTCACCAATCAGTGCACAGGGGAGTGTCTGCTCACGCCCCCAGCCTCACTCGGCACGGTTTGGCTCGCTTCAGCCCCACTCCAAAACGGTGCGAGTTTTAGGGGCTAAGCAGGGCTGAAGCGAGCTGAGTCGTGCTGGTTTTTGGTAGTCGAAACGCGAGCCGTGTCGGGCTGAAGTGAGCTGAAGCGAGCTGAAGTGAGCTGAAAAAGGGTAGTGGAAAAGGGCCATATGAAGTCCCTGGGCCACGCCCGGGGCCAAACGTCTGTGGCTGAGTAGTGATGACAATGACTGATGTGTGTATCAAATTTCATGAGTTTTCGTGCATGGGAAATGCCTCAAATAAGGCCAAAGGCGACAGAAAAATAATAATAATAATAATAATAATCCAAAAAACAATAGGGTCTCGCACCGAACGGTGCTAGAGGTATTTCACCTGACGTCACAGGGTCACGTGACGCCCCGGTGTCCGCCATTTTGAACGTCAAGCTACATACTAACGCTGCAGACAGAGAGGGAGAACCAGCTTGAAAAAAAATGTGTTACAGACACCTAGAATAGATTAATTTGTCAGTAAGCACTCTATAAATAACCATGGTGTTTGCTTGTTGTGCTGTGGGCTGCCACAACAGACAGGGACAGCGTGCAGGACGCTCCTTTTACCGGTTTCTAGTGATGGGAATTTCGGCTCTTTTTCGGGAGCCGGCTCTTTTGGCTCAGCCGGCTCTTTCGGCTCCCAAACGGCTCCTGAGATTTTATTTTTGATTTAATTGCTGCAATTAACTAGTTAATTAATTACATTATTTATATTTTATCAATAGGATGTTTACCATTTTATTTTTTAGTTTTTGTAGCCATTGTAAAGCTTTGTAAAGTATAGCAGTGTAACAATGTTCTAGCTATAGAAATAAAACTTGCTTACCAATTAATAAATTATTTTTTTCACAAACATAATGCAAAACTGTTATATTACCAATATAAAATACACAGCTGATTTTCCCCTCCTCAGGTGCCTCACAGACTCCTCCCTTCTTCTTCTAAGTGAAATGGCGGATTAGACACTACTCGGTGTATTACCGCCACCTACAGGATAATTATGTCCACTACTAGACCATCAGTCTCATTCTGGCAAAAAGGCCAGAGGATTTTAAAAATCTAATTAGGCATGAAGTTACTTTTGGATCCTTCACTTGCAGCAGAGCAGGGAGGGTAATAGTGGTAACACCCAAGCTGGATAGGTCAGTTATCAGTGTATGCCTGTACTCACTATACATCTTGCATTCTAATAAACTGTGGAAAACTGTCTCAGGAACTTTGCAAACATCGCATAATCCATCCCTATGTTTATGAATCAGATGTAAATTTGAATTTAAGGCGCAATGCCCCAATCTGAGACGGGACAACACGACTTGCTCAGACCTATTCCCAGATATAATGCTTTGTGAGCAGACTGACGGTTGGATTGCATACAAATGCCTACCCTTTACATCCCTATCCCATTGGTATTGCCACGTTCGAATAACCCCCTCCATCAACTTACTCCTTAATTATGTTCTCCCTGGTCTAATTGGGGCAGAAATTGAGTCTTTTTTTAAGGATTCTTTTGCAAGTTTGTCTGCCACCTCATTCCCTTCAATGCCTATATGGGCAGGAACCCATAGAAAAGATACTTCACAACCCAATTTATGTAACTCACACTCATCAGAATGTCCATAATTAGATCAGGCCTAGCGTTTGAAGAATGGACTCTTAAGCACTGCAGGACTGAAGAAGAGTCAGAGCATATCACTACACTGTTAGGTCTCACTTCCATTACCCACTGCAGGGCTTTTATAATGGCCACGGATTCTGCTGTGAAGACAGCAATGTTGTCACTGAGCCTGTACCCATTTCGGACATTTAGCTGTGGGATGTAAAAAGCACAGCTTACCTTCCCTGAACCTGGGTCTTTGGATCCGTCTGTGTATATTTGCAGACATGAGTTCCAGTTAAGCCGAATATACTCTACTGTGGACTCACTACAAAATTCCACCTCATCATTGTGTTTATATTCATGCAACCTAAAATCAACTAGAAATGAGGGAAGCAGCCAAACTGGGATTGAGCCCCAATAAGAGCTCTTCACTGGGACCATTTCAAGTAGATTACAGTCTTTGGCCCATTGCATACACTGCTTGATAAAAGGCTGGCTCCTTACCTGCTCAGTAGCAAATTCATAACAATCCGTAGAAATCGAGCTTGCAGGGCAGATGCTAGATTTCTCCCTGAGTCTATTCCAGTAATGAACTGAAAGCTGGATTCTTCTTATTTTTAATGGCTTCTCTCCTGTTTCAATAAGAAGAGCAGAAGTGGATGTGGAGGCAAATGCGCCGCAACATATTCTAAGGGCCTTGGACTGAATGACATCTAACTTTCTCAAAGCAGATTTTGCAGCTGCTCCATAAGCCTGACACCCATAATCAAAAATTGACCTAATCATAGCCTGATAAATAGTCAAAAGGGTGTCCTTTTCTGCACCCCAAGAGAATCCTGTCAAACACCGCATAACATTTAAAACCTTGCTGGTTTTAGCTACTACTTCTGAGATATGAGTGTTCCAGTTGAGTTTGCTATCAAACCACATTCCCAGATATTTAAAACAGTCTACCCTTTCTATGGGAGTGTCATAAAGTGTTAAGGCACCATCCCATTTTTTCCTTGCACGACTAAAAACAACATATTTTGACTTGGATACAGAAATTTTGAAACCCCATTTCTCTACAGATTTTAGTTCTCCTTGCATTCTATTAGCAATAAAAGATAGATTCCTTCCTCTGACCCACAGAGCGCCATCATCTGCATATAATGTTCTTCCAATCCCATGGTTTAAAATCAGCAAACATATCATTAATCATGACGTTAAATAGTACCGGGCTGATCACACTGCCCTGGGGGGTGCCATTATCGACCAAGGCTGCATTTGAGGTAGTTGCACCTACTCTTACCTGGATTGTGCGATCTTCTAGAAAGGTCTTGATCCACTTGAACATTCTCCCACTAACACCATAACTTGATAGCTTTAAAAGAAGGCCCTCTCTCCATAACATGTCATATGCCTTTTCAATATCTAGGAAGACAGCAATAAGAATTTCTTTATTAGCAAAAGCTTTCCTGACTTCCATGTCCAGAGCAACCACATTATCAATAGTACTCCTACCCTTCCTGAATCCACTCTGGTGATCTACCAGTGCCCCCTTAACTTCAAGGAAGTGGACCAATCTGTCAGTCACCATTCTTTCCATTATCTTACACAGAACAGAGGTAAGGGCTATGGGCCTGTACGAGGATGGAGAACTAGGGTCCTTACCAGGCTTTAAAATGGGGATGACAACCGCATGCTTCCACGACTTCACAGACTCCTCTCCCCTGCGCTCCACAGCTTTAAGCATTACACCAATTTTCGTATTTTCGCAGCTGTGAATGACATCAACCCCCCCAACCAAAAAAAGTAGGCGTACACCATGCTACTTTTTTTCCTTTGAATGGTAATAGACAACACAAAGACGCAATCGGACAGCAACTTTTTTTGTGAAAGTCTCTCTCTCTCTCTCTCTCTCTCCGAGACACCTAAAGACAAAAAACTAATTCGGCTCCCACCGAAGAGCCGGCTCCCGTCGTTCACTTCAAAGAGCCGGCTCTTTGAACCGGATCGTTCGCGACCGACACATCACTACCGGTTTCCTACTGACCCAGACAAGAGGGCCAAATGGATTGCAGCTGTGAAGAGACAGGATTGGGAGCCAACAGAGTACTCCAGACTTTGCAGTGATCATTTCATTTCAAGTTAGTTTATCAGTTAACGCAATTTTGATAAAATATATAGCAAAAAGTAAATGGGTCAGTGTTTGTTAACCCATCTGAGCAGTGAAACAAGGCAGTGTTAATTTGTCTAGGGTTGCATGTAGCAGACATCAGACATAAAACACAATAACAGAGGCTAGAAAGAAACGGGACACAGAAATAAATAAACAGGGCTCCATACCAAGGCTGGGTACAGTGTTTGTGATAAAAGACAGATCCAATTTAACACGAATCACAGCTTACTTTCTTGTTAAAATGTGCAAAGGTCTCCACCATCTCATACCGCCTTGCACTGAAGGACTTAAGCGTGCCGTCCAAAATGCCTGCGTCACGTGACTTGGTCACGTGGGTGAAATACCTCAATACAGCATGAGTGCGTTGGAGGCACAACAACACTGCTTCAACTTCCCGACTCAACCTGTAATTTTTTTTTTTTTTTTTTATTGTCAGATAGCATTGCATACATTTTGTATAAAAAACATATATAACAGTCTGCCAGGGGTTATGGCATGGAAATAATAATAAAAAAAAACAAATAAACAGGAAAATAAATAAATTTACATGAATGCATTGTACAGCACAAAAAGGGAATAAGACTTCACAGCTTTCTTATTAAGAGAGCAAGAGATGGACGCTATATAATGATTTACATAAATGGAGAATTCAATAAAGGTTGGCTTTACATTTTGAAATTTTGACTTGTGTATATAATGTTTGGCTAAAATGATAATGAGGTTAATTAAGTAAAACTCAGAAGTGGCATTCCTGTCTTGAGTAACAAAACCAAAGAGTACATTTTCCCACTTCAAAGCAAAATCAGGGTAGACAGAATCTATAATATATCTTGATAGTTTAGACCAAAATGTCTTTGTATGAGAGCATGACCAAAATAAGTGTACAAGTGTTTCTCTGTGATCCCTACAGAAGGTGCAGTTTACATCAATATCTTTAAGTTTCTGTAAATAGTGGTTAGTTGGGTAAAACCTATGTATCAACTTAAAAGAAATCTCTCTGACCTTATTAGTCAAGCAGAATTTATGTGGTAGCAGCCACACTTTATCCCAGCAAATGTCCCCTACATAACTGGACCAGAATGATAAAGAAGGTGGCGCAGTGGTGATTTCTTGTTGGAAAAGTTGACGGATTGTTTTGTTTGAATTCTTATGATTTGAAAAGCAACTTCTTCCAACATTAGTCTCAGCAACATCACGCACGACAGGGTCATATAACTGACCCTTAACGCCTCTAAATAAAGAAATTATGCCCGCAGGGATGGCATCAAAAACAACAGAAAAGTCCTTCGGGGTGACAGGGATACCATATTTAAGAAGAAACTCAGAATAGGAATAAAGATGACCATCTTGATTGAAGAGTTGATTAACTAAAATGATATTATCAAACCAATGCTTTAAAAAGAGTGATCTATTTTTAAATAAAATATGCTTATTGTTCCAAATATAAAATCTTTGTGGGCTAAAGTTGTGTTTATATATCAGTGACCAGGCCAACAGGATTTGTTTATGGTAAGAAGCAAGTTTTACAGGAATTTTATCAATATTGTAATTGCACATTAGGGCAAAGTTCAGACCCCCCAAAGAAGAAAAAATGTAATTGGGAATAAAGTTCCACAGTGATGTTGGATGCCTTAAAAAACGCTTAACCCAGTTTATTTTAAACGTGTAATTCAATGTGGAAAAATCTAGAAAGTTAAGGCCACCCTTACAGTATTCATTCATTATGACAGATTTTTTAACAAAGTGAGTACGGTTTTTCCAGACAAAGTCATATAAAATTTTGTCTATAGCTTTACATGTTTGTGTATCTACGCTCAAGGAGAGAGCAGCATACGTTAACCTGGAGATCCCCTCTGCTTTGGAAAGTAAAATTCTGCCACTTAAAGACAGATCACGAAGAAGCCATTGATTTAATCTTTTTTTTGTTTTATCAATAATGGGAGAGAAATTAACTGAGCATCTATGAAAGTCTTGCTTGTCTATAGTGACACCCAAATAAACTACAGAGTTTTTAACAGGAATATTTGAAACAGAATCAACATCGCAGTCCTTGATAGCTAGTAGTTCACACTTTTTTAGATTTAAGTGAAGACCAGATGCCCTAGAAAACACATCCATAAGGCTGATGGCTAAAGGGACTTGAGAACTGTTCTTTAGAAACAAAGTTGTATCATCAGCTAATTGACTGATGAAAATAGTTTTATCAGCTATGGTGATACCTTGTAGGTTGCTTGATTTAATATAAGTGCACAAAAGTTGGGCAGCAAGCAAAAATAAGTACGGTGAGATAGGACATCCTTGACGGATGCCTCTCTGAACCTCAAATCTAGCTGAAGATCCATGTTTAAGCTTTATAGAACAGTTTGCTCTGTTGTAGAGTGTTTTTATAGCATTACAGAAGAAGTTACCAAAACCAAATTTTCTAAGTGCATCATAGAGAAAGTTGTGCTCAACTGTATCAAAGGCCTTGCGGAAATCTAAGAAAAAAAATAAAGCTATCATCATAAATTAAGTGAGAGTAGTCAATAAGATCTAAAACCAGTCTAATGTTGTCAGAGATATGCCTATTGTGCATAAACCCAGTTTGAGCCTCATCAATAACTGAAGAAAGTACAGCTTTAATTCTTTTGGCGAAAATGATAGCCAGCAACTTGTAGTCATTGTTCAGCAAACAAATAGGACACCAGTTGTCAATCAAGAGTATGTCTTTTTGAGGCTTTGGAATAAGTGTTATTAAACCTTGAGTCATGCTCCATGGCAATGTACTGACTGATAAGCTCTCATTAAATACTTCTAATAAAAAAGGTGCTAACTGTAGAGAGAATAATTTATAAAATTCAGACGTTAAGCCATCTGTACCAGGAGATTTGTTATCCTTTAAAAGACTAATACAATTCTTAACCTCTGATAGAGATAAGGGAAGATCACACGTGTTTTTTTCTGATTCATCAAGTTGGGGAATATCCTGTAACAAGTTAAAGAATGTTTGTGCGTCACTGTCAGAGTATTCTGTTTTGTATAGTGTTTTGTAAAAGGTGGAGCAAAATTTTGAAATAATATTGGGGTCATCAGTTACATCATCGTTAATTTTAAGTTCAGATACAGAGTTCATATTGGCTCTATACTTCTCCAGTTTAAAGAAATAGGCAGAGTTCTGTTCACCTTCCTCTAACCATCGCCTCCGTGATCTAATAAAGGCACCTTTAGCCCTCCTTTTATACACTCCATCTAGGTTCTCTTGCAAATTAACCAGCTCTACTTTCTGTTCATCTGTAAGGGTGTCTGGAGGTATCTGGGAGAGCACAGCGATTTTGCTAATGATGTTCTGTTCTTCAGCAGCCCTAATCTTGGCAAGGTTACTACCAAACTTCCTAAGATACTTAGAAGATTCATATTTAAATAACTCCCAGTTTAAACCAAAAGAATTATCATGTTTAGCTTTGGTGAGGAAATGCTTGATTAGTTGCAATATATGAGATTTTACTTCTTCATGCTCAAGACGACAGTTGTTTAATTTCCAGTAGTTGGCTTTGATGTAGCGACTATTTGAAGGCAGTAAGTTTATAGAGATAGATATGGCTTTGTGATCACTGAGGGGACATGGAAGAATATTAATTGAGATATCCTGCTCTTTTAAATTACTAGAGACTAACCAGAAGTCAATACGTGATAACCTTGTATGATCTTTGTTATTCCAGGTGTATATAGCAGTATTTGGAAATTTAGCTCTCCATATGTCCACTAAGTTAAATCTTTCCATGAATGATTTTAGAAAAGCATTTCTCGTGCTGCAGACATGAGGCCATCTATCTATTTGAGGATTTAGAACTACATTAAAATCCCCTCCCATTACTATATGAGAATTAGGTGATTTAGACAACCAGTGTTTAAGTCTGTCTTCTATGTCCACAAATAGTTGAGTGTTCTCGACATATGAGTTGTACCCATACACATTTATGATAATGAAAGTAACCTTATTGTGATTAATTACTTGACAAATGTAATGCCCATTTGGGTCTGTATCTGTGTGCACAATATTGCCATTAAACCTATGCTTTAAGGTTAACACACCTGCAGATCTTTCGTTGCAATGAGAAAACCATAGATCATATCCCCACTGACTTCTCCAAAAGTTGACGTCCTTAGAAACTGAATGATATTCCTGGTAGAAACATAAATCTGTATTTAGCTGTTTTGAAAACAAAAAAAGTGCTTTACGTTTAGTGATATTTCTTAAACCCCTGGCATTTAACGAAAGAATAGATAAAGAAATGTTTTGAGAACGAAGTAGCTAGATAAATTGTAATATCTGGCACACTGAGCCAGCACTGCACTGTTAACATTACCATCAGGAAAAAAAAAAAAAACACAGCCTAATATGAATTAGGCAGGCCAAATGGTCGAACATGTCTATAAACCTAAAACTTATGGTTAAGACAACCCACAGTTGAGAAAACTTTCTTAGCTCTTAGTCTTTGAGGTAGGTCTACATGGTCTAGAGAAAACGTCTTGACCGAAAGGCGAACAGGCAACTCGTAGTCCAGCCTCCTGCAGACTAGAGGTCACATCAAGTAAGATTGGGGAAAAGTTCATCTTCACCGATGAATGCACGTCCCCCTATGAAGTAGGCATTCTTTCCTTCATCACACGCTTTCTTCACCGCAGGCCACAGGATCATTCTGGAATCCTTCACAGATTTCGGCAGATCTTCGGCGAATCGGAGCTTGTGGTCATGCATGAAGGGATGATTTTTTGCAGCCCTCCAAATAGCATCTCTGCATGAACGCAGGGCGAATTGGATGATGATGGCCCTCGGCTTCGTGTCCCCTGGCTTCTTTTTCCCAAGGCGATGTGCGATGTCGATGGCCTCATCAGCTTTGTCTTCCTTCTGGAGGATGGTTTGACATAGTTGCACCACATTTTCCTTCACGTTTTCGTTTTGGCTTTCAGGAACGCCATACAGCTTCAAATTCCATCTTCTTGAGTATGACTCCATATCAGAGATACGTGCCTGGAGTTTAGCCATTTTCGATTCTTCTTTTTTGAGTCGCGTGTCAACATTGTTTACTTTCTTCTGAGTATCTTTTATTTCACTGAATGCAAAGTCCACTGATTTCTTTAAGCCTTCTATTTTCATAGTGTTGTCATCAATTTTCTTTGAATTTTCGCTCACCAACCTCTCGATGGCATCAGCGCGGTCGTTAATGAGTTTGGACAAAGTTTGGATAACCTTGTTGTCCTGTGTAGATTCCTCATCCTTACCGTACAGAGCTTTTTTGGCAACTGGAGATTTGGACGGTGTCACTGGTATGGGTGGAAAGTCGTCAGCCATCACTGCTACTGTAGACACGAGGCTGTAGTCATGACAGGATGCTATCAAAGCATTAGCTTTATCTGGTGCATCGTCTACGACGTTGTGTCTTTTCCTTTCACGATTAGGCATTTGGTAGCGGCAGGTAGTTATATGATATTTCGTTGTTAAATTGTTCTGGGTTCGTCTGTATTTACGTATTACCGTTTCTTTTCCGTTGTTTTTTAAAGTTTTGTGCAGGAGCTCAGCAAAAGACGTCTTACTCGGTCGCCATCTTGGAACGACTCCCGACTCAACCTGTAATATTCACTTCTTCTTAGCAAATGATGATGCGCCTGAATCCTGGATTCTTATTGGTCCGAATTTGGCTTCCTGTTTACTCGCGCCTCCGATTTCTCGGAACTACCCAAGCCCTGTTCCTGTTTAAACGACCGTAAAGAACTTTTTAAAACTATTTAAGTTTCTTCCTTCGCTTTCTGCATCAGGATTACAGTGTCAGATGGGACACGGACTGGGAGTTTTACTTTTTCTCACAGTTTCTCTTCATCTTTCATCAGCAGGTAAAGTTCAGAAACATAAACTAAAGCTGTGTTGTGTAAATGTTTATTATTTACAGCAGATTATCAGCATGTAAATGATTTATGGAACAGTGCGCTCTGATAAAGTGCACTACCGCCATCTGATAGTATTCTGTGTTTTAAGTGAAAAGTGTTTATTTTCTTGTAGGATCATAACTGTTAATCTAAACTCTGTATTTTTATCTAATCAGTAATTAGAGAAGACCTTTTTAGTTGTAACATTAGTTAATATTTTATAATTATAGTAAAACATGATGCGTGTGAATGTAATGATCAGATCAGTTTGTATAATATGTTGGTGTCAGAGCATTTTTTTAAAGGATTTTCCACTAGGAGACCAACTGGTCTGGGCAAAACAACCACGGGCCCCAGAGTCCATGCGGCTGCACCGCTGCGGCATATTCTGTGATGCAAATTGCCGCATTACGAATCCTCGTTTCAGCCAGCATAATATCAACATAATTAATGCAGTGCCAAGTTTTCCTTGTTAAATGTATACTTACATGGTACTTGGTTAATTAATTGCAACTGATTGAACCAAATGATAAGACATAACTTGGTTTAAAATTTGGTCTCCCAGTGAAGCTGGTTTGACATTGACTAGGAGACCAAATCTGGCCACTGGGAGACCAAATGGTCTCCCAGTAACTATGTTAAAAATTGCTCTGGTTGGTGGGTAACGACTAGGCCTGTCACGATAACAAATTTTGTTGGACGATATATTGTCTCAGAAATTATTGCAATAAACGATATTATTGTTCACGTCTTTTCAAGACGATTTTATGCCACTAGTAAAATAATGATCATGCAAATACACCCTTTCAAAGAACAGTAAACTTTTTAATTAAGTCAACTTATTCAATTCAACAGTGGAACGTCAAAAATATAAATAAATAACCTAAAGAAATAAAACAAACAAAACCACTCACAACAAATACAATAAATAAAATACAATCTATGGCTCTTAAAAATTGCACTTAAGTAAATATTAGCTTGGCACAGGGTAATAAAGACATTCTTTTCTTCACAGGCAACATTCTGCCAATCCAGTTTCTCAAAGATCAGTACCCAGATAAACAAAACGTGCAAAGTAACAACGTATTGCCAGCTGTCATTTGGATAAAAGTAACAACAGTTAGAACGAGAACATGTAGGCAAGGGTGGGGACATAAACCCAATGCCAACCCCCAGTGGCGCCAACTTCAGGTCAACATTAGGGTCACAATATTTTGCTCCGTTGTGTTCCACCAAAAGAGTCTCCATCATCTCTCCAAAGGCCAGACTTTTAACATTTGAAGTTCAGAACTGTAGAAATTCATTAATAATAATAATAGTAGTAGTAGTAATAATAATAATAATAATAATAATAATCTGAAATCCATTTGATTAACTGCAAGTCTTGCATGTGATGATGAACTCATTCTACCAAATTGCAAATGTGTTTTACAAATGAATACCGCACTGACTGTCGGGAGGGTGTATGTTCCTTTCCCTCATAAATGGAAATAAAACCCATCCGGAGCCTTAAACACTGCGTTCCATGAGGCTGCAGGGGGAGTCGCTCTCTTCTGTGGGATTTGTAACTGGTTTAGAATGCTAGTTTAAGATGATGTGTGATTGATCTAACGGTGAAACAGCACGAGGGCTCGAGAACTTTTCTGACACGTTGAAAGGTTACAATTTTACTTGGCAACGGAATGTATCTGAATTCTGATTGGCTGTTATATTATTGCCCTTCTGTTGTCTTCTTGAGCCCAGAGCGGGGGGAGGAGGGAGTGACAGGGTTCGACAGAGAAGTTTTTAGTCTCCCGCTTTCAAATGAACCACCTCGAAAACCAATCACTTCAGCGGATGTGTGACTCGGTATGTGACGTTTTCAAAAGAGAGGCGGAGTCACCAAACATTTCTGATCCAGAAGGCGGAGGCTGTTCTGCTTATTACGTGAATATGTTTGATTTGATTGTTTGTGACCCAGACACCTTTTAATGTCCACATGACTCAAAATGGCACCCCTCGTGGCGAACGTGTTTGCGACGCGCTCCCGACACCGATTGTCTTTATTGTTTATTTTAGTAACTTTGATTGTGACAAATGCTCAGTGCTTGTACACTAGGATCACCTACAGTAAAGACACGCTTCTGGACATTGGTAAAATTCACCACGGGCCCAGTCCAGTCCTTCTGGACTGTAGCTTTCTTCTCATCGCTGACACCGACTGAAGTTACACCGACACCATCCAGCAGGCCGCATCATCACCAGACTTGAGTAGGCGAAATGGCCGACGATCCACGCACCCAAAACGGAGGCGCGGTAAGAGAGGCGGGCTACATGCTAGGCTAAAGGCTAGAGCTACAAGACCACCGCTACCTAGCCTTCTGCTAGCTAACATTCGCTCGCTCGAGAATAAGATGGATGAGCTGAGAACCAGGATAACATCTCAACGTGAGATCAGAGAGTGTTGTGCCCTGATTTTTACGGAAACCTGGACTACTGCAAGCCTGCCAGACCCGGCCATTGAACTACAGACCCACTCCATGCACCGCGGAGACCGCACATCTGCTTCCGGTAAAAACAAAGGTGGCGGCGTGTGTGTTTATGTTAACAACAGATGGTGTACAGACGTACAGGTGGTTGAAAAACACTGTTGTGTGGACATTGAAGTGCTGATGGTGAAGTGCAGACCCTTTTATCTACCGAGGGAGTTCAGTGCTGTGTTTATGCTGGCTGTTTACATCCCGCCGCGGGCCGACCGTGCTACAGCGCTAGGATTACTACATGACATCATCGGCAAACACGAGACCACACACCCAGATGCTGTGTTCATTGTGGCCGGGGATTTTAATCATTGCAACCTCAGGACTGTGCTACCAAAGTATCAACACGTGAGCTTTCCGACAAGGGACAACAACATCCTGGACCATGTCTACAGCAACGTGAGAAATGGCTACAAGGCTGTGCCCTGCCCCCACTTTGGACAGTCTGACCACATCTCTGTGTTCCTCTACCCAGCTTACAAGGCCCTTCTCAAACAAGCCCCCCCAGTGAGTAAAACTGTTAAAGTTTGGAATGAAGAGACTGATCTAGTGCTCCAGGGCTGCTTCAGTTCTACAAACTGGGATGTGTTTAAGACTGCTGCTTTGAGAGAAGACTGTTCTGTGGATTTAGAGGAATATGCATCTGTGGTCACCAGCTACATCAGTACATGTATTAATGACATTGTCCCCACCAAGCGCTGCAAAATATATCCTAACCAAAAACCTTGGATTAACAGTGAAGTATGCTCCACCGCTTTTGCCTCTGGTGACGGAGATGGATATAAAAAGGCCAGATATGACCTACGCAGATCCATCAGGGAAGCCAAGAGGCAGTACAGACTGAAGCTGGAAGGATACTACAACACCTCAGACTCCAGATGCATGTGGCAGGGCCTGCAACACATCACCAATTTTCAGCAGAAGAACAGCAGGGTCACAGCCAACCACAACACATCACCAGATGAGCTGAACGAGTTCTATGCTCGCTTCGACACCCTCAACACCAACCAACACAGAGGGATTCTACCAACAGAGGCAGCACAGAGCTCTTCACCTATTGTGACCATAACCGAGGTGAGCAAGGTCTTCAGGAGGACTAACCCCCGAAAGGCAGCCGGCCCTGACAACATCCCCGGCCGTGCTTTGAGGGCCTGCTCCACACAGTTAGCAGAGGTCTTCACAGGCATTTTCAACCTGTCCCTCTCCATGTCTTCTGTGCCCACATGCTTCAAGACCACCACTATAGTGCCTCTCCCAAAGAAAAACAATATAACATGTCTGAATGATTATCGTCCAATTGCACTCACTTCAGTTGTAATGAAGTGTTTTGAGAGGATAGTCATGTCATACATCAAAAAGGGCATCCCAGACACAATAGACCCCCTTCAATTTGCATATCGTCAGAACCTTGCAACTGATGATGCTGTCAATGCAGCCATCCACACAGCCTTGTCACACCTGGAACACAGAGACACCTATGTTCGAATGTTGTTTGTGGACTACAGTTCAGCCTTCAACACTGTCATTCCCAGCAGGCTGACTGAGAAGCTCTCCACCCTTGGACTGACATCCTCCCTCTGCTGCTGGGTCCTGGACTTTCTCACAAACAGACCCCAGGCTGTCAGAGTCGGTACCAGAACATCCAGCACCAAGACAGTGAGCACAGGGACCCCCCAAGGCTGTGTGCTCAGTCCACTCCTGTACACCCTCTTCACCTACGACTGCACCCCCACCCAGAGTAACACTTCCATCATCAAGTTTGCTGACGACACCACTGTCATTGGGCTGATCACCGGCAGAGATGAGAGAGCCTACAGGGAGGAGGTGGCTCAGCTGGTCTCCT
Organism: Neoarius graeffei; assembly: GCF_027579695.1. Classification (NCBI taxonomy): domain Eukaryota; kingdom Metazoa; phylum Chordata; class Actinopteri; order Siluriformes; family Ariidae; genus Neoarius; species Neoarius graeffei. Next base: position 3,588,473 of record NC_083592.1, on the reverse strand, counting down.
GGTGCCAGGAAAATAACCTCTCCTTGAATGCTGAGAAGACCAAGGAGATGATTATTGACCTGAGGAAGAGGAGGAGAGACCAGCACGCCTCGCTGCACATCAACGGGACACAGGTGGAGAGGGTGAAAACATTTAAATTCCTCGGAACTCACATCAGTGAGGATCTCACCTGGACACACAACACACAGCAGACCATCAAGAAGGCTCAACAGAGACTCTTCTTCCTGAGGAAGCTGAGAAAATTTGGACTGTCCACTAAACTCCTCAGCAACTTCTACAGGTGCACAGTGGAGAGCGTCCTGACAAATTCCATCACTGTGTGGTACGGGAACTGCACAACTCAGGACAGAAAGGCTCTCCAGCGTGTCATTAAAATGGCACAGTTCATCTGTGGAGCTGTCCTCCCCCCCACTACAGGACATTTACAACACCTGGGTCACAAAAAGGGCACAGAGCATCATCAGGGACCAAACACACCCACAACACAGACTATTCACGCTCCTACCATCTGGCAGATGCTACAGGAGTGTGAAAGCAAGGACTACTAGACTGACAAACAGTTTTTACCCCCAGGCCATCAGGCTTTTGAACCACGGATTATAATCACCATCTACCTCTATATTTCCATCAGGCTTTGAGCCACTGATTATTAGCAATTTTGCACAAGACATTGCACAGTATATCTACCTCTATGTTTGCACATTGTTTGTTTGCCTCTCCTTTTTTTTAAATGTTATCTTCATTTTTCATTATACTTTTATATTTTGCATTCCATATGCACTTTATATTTTATATTTCATATTTTATATATATTTCTTTTTATATTGGTAAGCATAGTTTGGTCGGGCAGTTGCAAAATAAGAATTTCATTACCCAATAATAAACCGCTGTGTCTGTTATTGTGTATATGACAAATAAAAATCTTGAATCACCATCGGGTTGTTGTTGTTTACATGTGTCCTGTTACCCGAACTCGGTCAGGGCTCTGCAGGTCTGAACTGAAACGCTTCAGATTCAGGGTTAGCGGGCTGCTAAAGTTTGCAGGCACTTCACAAGCCAGACTCGGTGCAATATTAGCCAACATTAGCACAATCTGATATGATTTAATAATGTCTTTGTGACCTTAAAGAACACCAGTTGTTGTATCAAGTCGGATTGTTATTTACATGCCACACAAACTTAGAAAACAGTCATATTCGTATGTTGTCGTTTTTACACACTGAATCCGAACTGTTGTTAACTGATTCATTTTACGAGTTAATCTAACGTAGGGTGACCAGACGTCCCGGTTTTACCGGGACAGTCCTGATTTGGGGTTGTGTGTCCCGAGTCCCGACAAAAGTCTGTCGGAACACGGATATGTCCCGGTTTTCGCCACTCGCGACGTTTGCGACTGAGCAGTGTGGGCAGGGGCGCCGCTAGGGGGGGAAAGTTAGGACGATTCTAAGGGCCTGGCACTGACAGGGGGGCCTGTGAGGGATATTAATATTATTTTAATAGTATTGCCTTGTGTAAGTTTTTGAAATAAAATATTTCATTTCATCTGTTAAAATATGCAAATTATACATGGTTATGATTTGCTCTAACATTTTTCTTGAATTGTTTATGATATTGTCATTTCACCCCTCCTCCCTTTTTACTAATGGTACAGTCTGATTCTGGGAGCGGGACAGTGAAATGTGTAGCTCCGTGTGTGCACAGCACCGCTATTAGCGCAGCTTAGATCAGCTGGCAGTTTCTCTATGTGCGCAGCAGAGGTGAACATTCTAGAAGTTGCTAAGCAGGAGCGATGAATTATGAAGTCCGGATATCACACTGTGTGTGTGAAAAAAAAAAAAATCACCTTTTTTCATAGGTATCTTTATTGTATAATTAAGTCTAGGTGTTTTGCCATTGTTCATGTGTGGATTTGTTGATATTGTTAAGTATTTAACTTTAATATTTTGCACATTAGCTGTGGTCAGAGATATCATTGCTATTGTTCATGTGTGGATTTATTTATACTGTTGCTAAGTATTTAACTTGAATATTTGAACATTTGCTGTGTTTTCTAAATGTGTGATGCCTAAAAGAAACCAAAAACACTTAGTGGATTTCTTGCAGTGCACTCTGTATCAAAAAACTAGTGTAGTTATTCATCAGGGCATAGATTTGATCACATACAATAAGTCAATAAATGGAGGAAACAAAGGCATACATTTTGTAATCCTGATTATTGATGATGTTTGCTGGAGGGCTCTGGAGTATCCATAATGTGCATACAGAATGTTATAAATCCATACTGATACAGTGATGCATGCAATTTCTCTCAACACAAACATTTGGATTGAATGAACTCTATAGGCTACTGAGTGGCCTAATAATAGTTGCTCATAAAAGAAATACAGGTCCTTCTCAAAAAATTAGCATATTGTGATAAAGTTCATTATTTTCTGTAATGTACTCATAAACATTAATATATTTTAGATTCATTACACGCAACTGAAGTAGTTCAAGCCTTTTATTGTTTTAATATTGATGATTTTGGCAAAAAAGTAAAGGAAAACCAAAAATCCCTATCTCAAAAAATTAGCATATTTCATCTGACCAATAAAAAAAGTGTTTTTAATACAAAAAAAGTCAACCTTCAAATAATTGTTCAGTTATGCACTCAATACTTGGTCGGGAATCCTTTGGCAGAAATGACTGCTTCAATGACCCCTATGGAGAAAAAATCCAGGACCGTGACGTCGCCCGGTAGGACGCAGCCGGGGCCCCACCCTGGAGCCAGGCCCGGGGTTGGGGCTCGTATGCGAGCGCTTGGTGGTCGGGCCTTTGCCCATGGGGCCCGGCCGGGCTCAGCCCGAAGAGGCGACGTGGGCCCGACCTCCTGTGGGTTCACCACCCACAGAGGTAGCAGTAGGGGTTTGGTGCAGTGTGGATTGGGTGGCAGTCGAAGGCAGGGGCCTCGACGACCTGATCCCCGGACACAGCGGCTGGCTGTTGGGACATGGAATGTCACTTCGCTGGGGGGGAAGGAGCCTGAGCTTGTGCGGGAGGTTGAGAGGTACCGGCTAGAGATAGTCGGGCTCACCTCCACGCACAGCTTGGGCTCTGGAACCCAGCTCCTCGAGAGGGGCTGGACTTTCCACTTCTCTGGAGTCGCCCGTGGTGAGCGGCGGCGGGCTGGTGTGGGCTTCCTTATAGCTCCCCAGCTCAGCCGCCATGTGTTGGAGTTTACCCCAGTGAACGAGAGGGTCGCCTCTCTGCACCTTCGGATTGGGGAGAGGGCTCTTGCTGTTGTTTGTGCCTACGGGCCAAATAGCAGTATAGAGTATCCGGCCTTCTTGGAGTCCCTGGGAGAGGTACTGAGGGGTGCTCAGACTGGGGACTCCATTGTGCTACTGGGGGACTTCAATGCTCACGTGGGCGATGACAGTGACACCTGGAGGGGCGTGGTTGGGAGGAACGGCCTCCCCGATCTGAACCCGAGTGGTGTTTTGTTATTGGACTTCTGTGCTAGTCACAGTTTGTCCATAACGAACACCATGTTCGAGCATAGGGGTGTCCATAAGTGCACGTGGCACCAGGACACCTTAGGTCGGAGGTCGATGATCGACTTTGTAGTCGTGTCATCTGATCTCCGACCCTATGTCTTGGACACTCGGGTGAAGAGAGGGGCTGAGTTGTCAACTGATCACCACCTGGTGGTGAGTTGGATCCGCTGGCGGAGGAGGAAGCTGGACAGACCTGGCAGGCCCAAACGTATGGTGAGGGTCTGCTGGGAACGTCTGGCCGAGCACTCTGTTGGGGAGGTCTTTAACTCCCACCTCCGGGAGAGCTTTTCCCAGCTTCCGAGGGAGGCGGGGGACATTGAGTCTGAGTGGACCATGTTCTCTACCTCCATTGTGGACGCAGCTGTTCGGAGCTGTGGCCGCAAGGTCTCCGGTGCCTGTCGTGGCGGCAATCCCCGAACCCGGTGGTGGACACCGGAAGTAAGGGATGCCGTCAAGCTGAAGAAGGAGTCCTATTGGGCCATGTTGACCTCCAGGACTCCTGAGGCAGCCGACGGGTATCGGCAGGCCAGGCGTGCTGCAGCTCGGGCAGTTGCGGAGGCAAAAACTCGGAACTGGGAGGAGTTCGGGGAGGCCATGGAGAAGGACTATCGGTCGGCCTCGAAGAAATTCTGGCAAACCGTCCGGCGCCTCAGGAGGGGGAAGCAGTACTCTGCCAACACTGTTTACAGTGCAGGTGGGGAGCTGTTGACCTCGACTGGGGACATTGTCGGGCGGTGGAAGGAATACTTTGAGGATCTCCTCAATCCCACCGTCATGTCTTCCACTGAGGAGACTGAGGCTGATGACTCAGAGGTGGACTCGTCCATTACCCAAGCCGAAGTCACTGAGGTGGTTTGCAAGCTCCTCGGTGGCAAGGCACCGGGGGTGGATGAGATCCGCCCTGAGTATCTCAAGTCTCTGGATGTTGTGGGGCTGTCTTGGTTGACACGCCTCTGCAACATCGCGTGGCGGTCGGGGACAGTGCCTCTGGAGTGGCAGACTGGGGTGGTGGTCCCTCTTTTTAAGAAAGGGGACCGGAGAGTGTGCTCCAATTATAGGGGAATCACACTTCTCAGCCTCCCAGGGAAAGTTTACTCCAGGGTACTGGAGAGGAGAATTCGACCGATAGTCGAACCTCGGATCCAGGAGGAACAATGCGGTTTTCGTCCTGGTCGCGGAACACTGGACCAGCTCTATACCCTTCATAGGGTGCTCGAGGGTTCATGGGAGTTTGCCCAACCAGTCCACATGTGCTTTGTGGATCTGGAGAAGGCATTCGACCGTGTCCCCCGTGGTATTCTGTGGGGGGTGCTTCGGGAGTATGGGGTTCGGGGCTCTTTGCTAAGGGCTGTCCGGTCCCTGTACGAACGGAGCAGGAGTCTGGTTCGCATTGCCGGCAGTAAGTCAGACCTGTTCCCAGTGCATGTTGGACTCCGTCAGGGCTGCCCTTTGTCACCGGTTCTGTTCATAATTTTTATGGACAGAATTTCTAGGCGCAGCCAGGGGCCGGAAGGAATCCTGTTTGGGAACCACAGGATTTCATCTCTGCTTTTTGCGGATGATGTTGTCCTGTTGGCTTCTTCAAACCAGGACCTTCAGCATGCACTGGGGCGGTTTGCAGTCGAGTGTGAAGCGGCTGGGATGAGAATCAGCACCTCCAAGTCCGAGGCCATGGTTCTCGACCGGAAAAGGGTGGCTTGCCCTCTCCAGGTTGGTGGAGAAGTCCTGCCTCAAGTGGAGGAGTTTAAGTATCTCGGGATCTTGTTCACGAGTGAGGGAAGGATGGAGCGTGAGATCGACAGGCGGATCGGTGCAGCCTCCGCAGTGATGCGGTCGCTTTACCGGTCCGTCGTGGTGAAGAAGGAGCTGAGCCAAAAGGCGAAGCTCTCAATTTACCGGTCGATCTACGTTCCGACTCTCACCTATGGTCATGAGCTTTGGGTAATGACAGAAAGAACAAGATCGCGGATACAAGCGGCTGAAATGAGTTTCCTTCGCAGGGTGGCTGGGCGCTCCCTTAGAGATAGGGTGAGAAGCACAGTCACTCGGGAGGAGCTCGGAGTAGAGCCGCTGCTCCTCCACATCGAGAGGAACCAGCTGAGGTGGCTCGGGCATCTTTTTCGGATGCCTCCTGGACGCCTCCCTGGGGAGGTGTTCCAGGCATGTCCCCCCGGGAGGAGGCCCCGGGGAAGACCCAGGACACGCTGGAGGGACTATGTCTCTCGGCTGGCCTGGGAACGCCTCGGTGTTCTTCCCGAGGAGCTGGCCGAGGTGTCTGGGGAAAGGGACGTTTGGGCTTCCATGCTTAGACTGCTGCCTCCGCGACCCGGTCCTGGATAAGCGGAAGAAGACGAGACGAGACGACTGCTTCAATGTGACGTGGCATGGAGGCGATCAGCCTGTGGCACTGCTGAGGTGTTATGGAGGCCCAGGATGCTTCGATAGCGGCCTTAAGCTCATCCACAGTGTTGGGTCTGGTGTCTCTCAACTTCCTCTTCACAATACCCCACAGATTCTCTATGGGGTTGAGGTCAGGAGAGTTGGCAGGCCAATTGAGCACAGTAATACCATGGTCAGTAAACCATTTTACCAGTGGTTTTGGCACTGTGAGCAGGTGCCAGGTCGTGCTGAAAAATGAAATCTTCATCTCCATAAAGCTTTTCAGCAGATGGAAGCATGAAGTGCTCCAAAATCTCCTGATAGCTAGCTGCATTGACCCTGCCTTTGATAAAACACAGTGGACTAACACCAGCAGATGACATGGCACCCCAAATCATCACAGACTGTGGAAACTTCACACTGGGCTTCAAACACCTTGGATTCTGTGCCTCTCCACTCTTCCTCCAGACTCTAGAACCGTGATTTCCAAAGTAAATGCAAAATGTATTTTCATCTGAAAAGAGGACTTTGGACCACTGAGCAACAGTCCATTTCTTTCTCTCCTGAGCCCAGATAAGACACTTCTGACATTGTCTCTGGCTCAGGAGTAGCTTGATATTAGGAATGCAAAAGTTGTATCCCCTTTCTTGAAGATGTCTGTTCGTGATGGGTCTTGATACACTGACACCAGCCTCAGTCCACTCCTTGTGAAGCTCTCCCAAGTTCTTGAATCAACTTTTCTTGACAATCCTCTCAAGACTGCGGCCATTCCTGTTGCTTGTGCACCTTTTCCAGCCACCCTTTTCAGCAATGACCTTTTGTGGCTTACCCTCCTTGTGGAGGGCATCAGTGATCATCTTCTGGACAACAGTCAAGTCAGCAGTCTTCCCCATGATTGTGGTTGTGTGTACTGAACTAGACCGAGAGATACACTGTGTTCATACTGTTTTACTCAAACTCGAAATGAAATATTCTAATATTTTGAGATGGGTTTTTTTTTTTTTTTTGTACTGTATGCCATACTGATTGAAATAGAAAAATGCTTGAAACATTTTAGTTTATGTGTAATGAGTCTATAATATATAACATTTTCACTTTCTTAAATAACTGATGGAAAATATTGAACTTTATCACAATATGCTAATTTTTTTAGAAGGACCTGGGTCATTCCACGCCAAATGTCCGAATGCTCCCGCTCGACCATCTCAGATTTACCTGAAAAAATTCCATGAGGTTCACACACTTCCCAATAGGAAAAGTCCCAAATTTCAGCTCCCAACTCATTATAGTTTTGTCATAAAAAAATATTTAGGCAGCTAACCCCAGACACGTTTTCAGCAGAGTTTTCTAGGGAGCCACTTTCACATTGCTGTATCTAGAAAACTATTTGAGCTAGGTCTTTCAAATTTCCAAGGGCTACTATCTGGCTAAAGTACTTGTAGTAGATGGACTTTTACACATGTGCTTTTGGTTTATCATAGCGTTCTGGCGGCTTGAATTTGCTCGAAAATTCAACTCTTCAAATCTGGCAGCATATTTGAAGGACTGTTGAAAGTATAATGTTAAAGACAGAGGCTTGATATTGCACATGCACCTTCCCACAAATGCTGTGTACTTTGTATTCAAAAACTGTCCCTCTGTGAAGCATGGTCTAGAAGATATTAAGGTTTAAAAATTGGAAAAAATAATTTGGTGCCATTTTTGGCATGGTATAGCAAAAAAATGATAGGTCCCACCAACATAAAATTGGCTGTTTTTGAAAGATTAGATATATGTTTCTAACATATCCAAAAATTGTGATGGTGTTTGGCTTAATGTTGCAAAATGATTTTTTGAAAATGAGGTGTTTGCACACATACACAGCATTCATGGTCTATGAAGGCACTTCCAGATGCTAAGAGAACGCCTTAAATTCATTACATACAGCTTAAACTCAATAAAATGTTTCATTTGATTCATGATAAACTATATTTGAAGGTCAACTTATATGTAATCATTAGGTATAGAAACAGAAATGTGTCAAATTGAGCATGCACACTGCAGAACATAATGTGGATGCAAGTGTCTCATACCATCCCCACATCAATCAGATTCCAAGGCACTCTAATAAATGTTCACACCTGTATTTAGAACGAGCCACTTGCAATCAGATTGACTATTTAAATGACTAGAATGAGCAGGCTCACAGTTTTCAAGATGGCATCTTTGGCTCCATGTTTTATTGGAGCTGTGTTGGGATGTGCTGAAGACTGCCACAGGTTGGATTACACCAAGAGTTATGCAATGTAAGTCTAACTACTTTAATACTTACTTTACATTAATACTTTTCTTGCAACTTTGCTGATTGACCATCATTTTGACATGTTATGCTTCTATTGTTTCAGACCAAGACAACTGGTATCCATCACTTCTCTGTCAAAAGATGACCAAATGCTCCTGAAGCACAAGTGTAGTCTGCAGGATGATGTACCACCTGATGCAACTATATGTTTGTACCATAAGAAAATAAACCTGGATTGTTACTCTTCTCTACAAAAAAACTGCAGCAACCCATATGGCTTACATGCAAGACCTATGAAAAAAAATCTTCGCATCATCTCTCTGTCCCAAGCAGAGGCCATTGGAAAGACATCTGTAAAGGCTGGAATGAAAGTATGCATGCAGTGCATGAAGCATATGTATAAAGTGTCAGTCAAAGTTCCATTGCAAGAGCATGTTGATCATGATCATGTTGACTATGTACAACAGGAAGACATAAAAGACCAATTGGATAAGTGCTTCACTGCTATTGGACTTTCCCCATGTAAAATCTCACGAGTCAGTCCCAGGGATAAGGAAGCGTACATTAAGAGAAAGGTTGAAGAAGTTGGCCACAAGACCAAGGAAATGCTACATTGGTGTGCTGCAGTCCCTTCAATGTCATGGGCTGCTCCTATGATGACCACATCATCTGCTGATGTGAGTGATGTTGGCTATCTTGTCACAGCTTTGAAGCAAAAGTTATCAATCACGACTGGAAAGCAGGAGCAGATCAAGTTATTAACTTTGGTACCACAAAGCTGGAGTATTGCAAAGACCATTGATGAATTTGGTGTTAGTGAGCGTCTAGTCAGACGAGCAAGAGATCTGCGCTTAGAACATGGTATTTTGCCTGTCATCACACCCTCAATAGGAAGACCACTGAGTACAGACACTGTAAACAAAGTTATTGCATTTTTTCACCAGGATGATATTTCTAGACCACTGCCTGGTAAAAAAGATTTTAAGAGTGTCAAAGAAGGAGACAAGAGAGTACACAAGCAAAAAAGATTAATTGTAATGAATCTGAATGAAGCCTTCCAGCTATTCAAGCAATCAAACCCTGACCTGAAGATAGGAATCTCCAAATTTTGCTCACTCCGTCCCAAGGAGTGCATAACTGTAGGTGCTAGAGGGACACATTCTGTTTGTGTTTGTGTGTACCACCAGAATGTGAAGCTAATGCTTTCTGCTTTCCCAACTGAAAACCAAGCAGAGAAAATCACCCACACAGATCTCCTGAACCATCTTGTGTGTTCCACACAGAACATGGAATGCATGTTACACAGGTGTGAAGAGTGCCCAGGATCCACAAATCTAGAACACTTTTTGAATGACAAAGTAAGTGATGATGTAGACAACATTAGCTTCAAGCAGTGGGTGACAACTGACAGAACAACTCTTTTGGACTACACCATCTCAACAGAAGACTACCTGGATTTGCTCATGGAAAAAGTAAACCAACTGTCGGTTCATCACTTTATTGCAAAGCATCAAAGTCATCGTTTATGCCAACTGAAGGAAGAACTGCACTCAGATGAATGCATCATACTTCTTGACTTTGCTGAGAATTACTCTTTTATTGTTCAAGACGCCGCCCAGGGTTACCACTGGGATAACTCCCAGTGTACCCTGCATCCTTTTGTGATCTACTACACGGAGGATGACCAGCTTAAATGTTCAAGTATGTGCATAGTGAGTGTCTTAAGCATGATACAGAAGCTGTGTACACTTTTCTGTGCAGTGTTATACCCGAAGTGAAGAAGTTGCTGCCCACTTTGAAGACCATTCACTATTTCAGTGATGGAGCTGCTGCTCATTATAAAAACCGCAAAAGCTTTATCAATCTGCTTTATCACTCATCAGACTTCGGTGTTTCTGCGGAATGGAACTTCTTTGGAACATCACACGGTAAGTCACCATGTGATGGAATAGGTGGCACAGTAAAGCGAGAGGCTGCAAGAGTGAGTCTGCAGGCCACTGATACAAACCACATCCTAACCCCTGAAGACCTCTTCAAATGGGCGGAAAAAAACATCCTAGGGGTGAAATTTATGTGGATAAGCAAAGAAAGTGTAAAGTCCATGGCTGACAAGCTGGAAAGCAGATTCGCAAAGGCATTCACGGTGCCAGGTACTACAGATAATCACTGTTTCAAGCCAGTCAATGCCACAACAATTGAGGTCAGCAGAGTGTCTGGAATTGCTGGATTTTTGGTCAACTATGAGATAGAACATATTGAAGAAGAGTTTTCACATGGCCTCCAGATCAGTGACATGACACCTGGCCAATATATAACCTGTGTTTATGACCATCACTGGTGGGTTGGAAGCATCAGAGAGACATCTGAAGATCAGCAAGATGTTCAGATACAATTTATGCATCCACATGGCCCAGCAAAAAGTTTCTTCTGGCCAATGAGAGAAGATTTGTGCTGGGTACCTGTGCAACACATCATCTCTAAAATAGATGCTCCTAGAACTACAACTGGACGTCTATATACAATTCAGGAATGTGACATCGAAGCATCTGAAAGATTCATTAAAGAGTTCAGATAATTTACAATAGCTTTCCCTAAGTTGCCAATGCATACAGTTTTTTTTTTTTTTTCTTTTAAATCATGGTACAACAGATATGTAATGGTTTGTGACAAGTTTCAGTTTTCACCAATATTGGAGTTCCAATATTGCAATACCTAAAAATGGCATATAGGCTATCCTTCTAGTGTACTTTACCATGAATCAAATGAAGCATTTTATTAAGTTTAAGCTGTGCAAAATAAATTCATGGCGTGTTCTTAGCATCTGGAAGTGCCTTCATAGGCCATGAATGCTGTGTATATATGCAAACACCTCATTTTCAAAAAATCATTTTGCAACATTAAGGCAAAACACCATCACAATTTTTGGATATGTTAGAAACATACATCTAATCTTTCAAAAACAGCCAATTTTATGTTGGTGGGACCTATCATTTTTTTGCTATACCATGCCAAAAATGGCACCAAATTATTTTTTCCAATTTTTAAACCTTAATATCTTCTAGACCATGCTTCACAGAGGGACAGTTTTTGAATACAAAGTACACAGCATGTGTGGTAAGGTGCATGTGCAATATCAAGCCTCTATCTTTAATATTACACTTTCAACAGTCCTTCAAATATGCTGCCAGATTTGAAGAGTTGAATTTTTGAGCAAATTCAAGCTGCCAGAACGCTATGATAAACCGAAAGCACATGTGTAAAACTCCATATACTACGAGTACTTTAGCCAGATATTAGCCCTTGGAAATTTGAAAGACCTAGCTCAAATAGTTTTCTAGATACAGCAATGTGAAAGTGGCTCCCTAGAAAACTCTGCTGAAAACGTGTCTGGGGTTAGCTGCCTAAATATTTTTTTATGACAAAACTATAATGAGTTGGGAGCTGAAATTTGGGACTTTTCCTATTGGGAAGTGTGTGAACCTCGTGGAATTTTTTCAGGTAAATCTGAGATGGTCGAGCGGGAGCATTCGGACATTTGGCGTGGAATGACCCACCTGTATATATCTTCCATATATATCATGGAATTTTCATTTTAAGGCAACAGTCTATTCAGTCTAATTCTGACAGTTCTGCATTTAAAATGTTCATATACCAACTAATTGTATCACCTAAACTTGCTAGGCAGCTGATCACATGCATAGTAAAGTAGAAGTGCCAGCCAAAAACAGACTTCAAATTCAGTTGCTTGAGCTTGAAAATTTTACCGGGGGGCCCTAAATTGTAATCTTTCATAGGGCCCAAGATTTCTAGCGGCGCCCCTGAGCGTGGGAATCATTAGCGGAGAAATGTCTGCATTTACTATTTTGATGAATTGACAGGAATCGCAAACTTTCCTGGTTACTGCCCCCTGGCCCTGTGGCATGGGTGTTTATTTAGCCACATTATTCCAGACAACAGAACGTGTTGCCATGCAACAATAAAATAAACATTAACTGGCGCGAATGTTCTTTGTCTAGCAGCTATCAGCAGTAATGCCGCAACAATTATGCTGAAAAGAAAATGTACCTTTTCCAAAGATTTACAGGGCACCTACCCCTTCCTCCGAGAGGCGCAGAACAATGCGCACGAAGCCTACTGCACACACTGTAAGTGTTCCTTCTCCGTAGCCCACGGTGGTAACGCCGATATACAGGATCACATTAAAACTGGAAAAGATTCACTCTTCTTGTAAATATATGTAGGCTAATGCATTTTGTTTAGGGTGGGTGGATTGACAGTCGCCTTAGCTTTGTCCCTGTGCTTTGTTCTTGTACTGAGTTGGGTAGCCTATGTTGCAAATGCTGTGCGCTCCTGTGGGGGCTTTCCTCGGGCTGTCGCCCCTCTCCTCCTTTATTGCTGTTTTGTTTGAGTGTATATTCTCAAATCACTTGTCTCTTTTTTGTTTCTGTTTCACATACCATTCTGACAGTTTGGCCATATTGCTGTGTTGAACAGCTTGTTGCACCTTCCATTAAAGTGTTCACTTTTGTCCACATCTTCTTGCTTTATTCATTCAGTTGTGGGGAATGGTTAGTAAGGTTGATTCTGACCGAGGCTATGTTGAGGTCACATATCTACTTTTTAAGTTCATGCTATAGTGCATACAATTTTAGAGATATAGCCTACATGTGCATATGCATTCTTCTTGGTGTTCTCACAAACAGGTGGAATAAATCAGTGTAAATGTGGCCTATGGACATAGCCTGGCCTATTCTCAGCCATTACAACATCTGCTGTCTGACCATAATTTAACTGATCTGTATCCCACTATGCTACTAGATAACAAAATGCCTGTTTGTTTTATTTCATGTGAGATGTTGATAAATGTGAGCTTCAACAAAATGATAAGAGCACCTCTCTGAGTGTCACGTTTACGTTAAAAAAAAAAGGTGTGCGTGCACGAGCATGGTTGCGCGCAAAAGTGTCCCGGTTTCAGACTAGGGAAATCTGGCCACCCTAATCTAACGCTACATTCCTCAAGGACCGTTTGCTAGCTAGCAGCCGCTCACTGCACTGCAACCGCACTTGCTAATTGACATAGTAGCCGAAATTGCTTGTTTTCATGCTGTTTTTATTCCCCCAGAGCGAATATTCATGAGTGAATTTTGCGTGTTTTCGCCCAGTGGAAACCTACAGTAACCATTTGTGTACCGCAGACGGAGTGTGATTTATTTTTATTTATTTTTTCCTTCAATTGGAAATATTGGTAGGGACACGCCCATACCATCCATGCCCAATTCGACGCTTATGGTCTGTACAACGGAGCAACGTGTTGTCTTTTCCCCATTCAGTGGATCCCCTGGTTGGGTGACTGTTGCATGCTGGGAAGCCCCGCCTCTGACGGAGAGCTGCGTGAGACGACAGAAAACAGCGCAGTGTTTTATTCAGTGGGTCAAGCTAATACTCTGGCATCTTCCCTATGTAGATGTAAATGCCAAAATCGAGGAAAAAAGAATTACTGAGTTCATTTTCATTTACCGTATGATAAGTCGGTATATCGAATATCGCAACAGGCCTAGTAACGACTGTAGTAACAACTCACTTGTGACCCCCATGTCTGCAGTGGAGTAAAGTGACCCCGTGTTTATCCCCTTCGGACACAAGGAAGTAAGTAATGGAACTTCAGGTGTACAGTTGTACACATGTTTGAAGGGGTTAAGGAAACGCACCATTTCACTTTGACACTATGAAAACCTGCAAGTGGGGCTGATGGGGTGAAAGTGTGTATTTAAAAGCAGGACTGTTGCACTAAATGAGTCTTCAGCAAAATGACTCAAAGAAATTTAAACCCAGAGATCAGTACAGGCTGCATATTGTGTCCTAAACTGTCCAAAGCTGAAATGAAACCAACACCATTTGCATTGTTTAATGTTGGTTTAGACTCACACTTGGCCAAAACACAAGCTTTCTTCTATTTAAGTCATTCTATTACTGGTTTAACACATTTTGGCTCAGTATCTTTTGCATCTTCCAACATCTGTTAAGCATCAGGCGATGTAGCACTACTCCGATGTTCTGTAAAATTTCTTAATGCTGTATAACCTTAAGCTCGTTGTTTCCTTAATGATTTAAGAGCAGTGGTTTCGTCTGTAACGTCATTCCAATAACACCATTCCTGTTCAATGGACACGTTTTAGCAAGTTCTAGACATTTCTGCGGGTTGTTATTTTGTTGTTCTCATGGGGATCTTTTTCACTTTAGCAGTAATTTCAGCACTGGATCCATGCGAGATGTTCCATTCCAGGGTAAAGTAGCAACCGCATGAAATTTCCTGTTTGTAGGCAGTTTGTCTTGCTGTCAATGATGTGTTGATAACACACACCTGCACCCTTACTCACAAAATAGTTTTTTTTGGTGTGTGTGTGTGTGTGTGTGTGTGTGAGAGAGAGAGCATACCTGGATTCCTGGCTAGGTTTCTGCTTAACAGTACCTGATCCAAGTTAACTGTAGTTAATTTATTAACACTCATTAGGAACTTTGTTTAAAGCTGGCTTGACAGAAAATCAGCCTAGATTTAATCCGTGTGGGTCAAACAAACAATACTGAGAATTTTCTGACAAGAATTCCACCAAAGTAAATGTAAACATGTTCAGCAATAATGCCAGCAAGAGCAATCCTCCGTTTGGATGGCTAATGCCGCTTTTCCACTACAAACGCGGCTGAGCCGTGCCGTGCCGAGTCGAGCTGAGTCGAGCTGAGCGGGGCTGTTGGAGTTGCATTTCGACTACAACCGCGCTGAACCGTGCTGGCTGGAAGTGGGTGGACACATTGGGTGGAGTTAGCGAAAGTGGGTGGACGTCACGTGATGTCGTTAAGCAGCGCAAACAGTGACATCAGTGACAGTGGCGGAACAAGTCAGAGCCGGGCCGGGGGCGGGGCAAATGACCGGGCCCTTTATTAAAGCTTATCATAACATCATTTTAGGCTACAAAATGTCCGCAACTGCGGTGTTTACCAATTTCAACACTACCGGGTGCAACTATGTTATTTAGTACATCAAGTCCTTCAAACAAACATGTAACTCAGAAACAAAAAACATTAGGATACTGTACATGGCTCATAATAAAACATCAATAGCCTATACTGCGCACATTATTTGAAGGGCATACGAATGAGCGCTCAGAGTGGTGACAGGAAGAGTCAGAAATAAAAGGAGGGCGGTGCAAACCTCACTGAATGCACTGTGTTTACCAATTTCAACACTACGGGGTGCAACTATGTTATTTTGTACATTAAGTCCTTCAAATGAGCATGTAACTCAGAAACAAAAAAACATTCGGCGACATACTGTACATGGCTCATAATAAAACATCAATAGCCTACTGCGCGCATTATTTGAAGGGCATACGGCGAGCCTTGTGCTCCGCGAACTCGTCCACGATGCTCTGTATGTCACTGATTCAGTGAGCTTTTAAGCGGTAGTCTCACGACCCGAATAGTAAACAATAAACATGGAGGACATGGAGTCGTTAGTGTTGCTGGTCTTGGTGCTGTGGCTTGACAACGCCAACAGATACTGGCAAGAGCGTATAGATGAGGCGAGGCGCATAAGGCTTCAGAAATTCTCGTAATTATTCTTCTTCCGGGTTTGCGGTGTTTACAGATCCCAGCGCGCTCGCGGGGCGTGTGTGGGCATGTGAGGACACTCCTCCTCACCAATCAGTGCACAGGGGAGTGTCTGCTCACGCCCCCAGCCTCAGTCAGCACGGTTTGGCTCGTTTCAGCCCTACCCCAAAACGGTGCGAGTTTTAGGGGCTAAGCAGGGCTGAAACGAGCTGAGTCGTGCTGGTTTTTGGTAGTCGAAACGCGAGCCGTGTTGGGCCGAAGTGAGCTGAAGCGAGCTGAAGTGAGCTGAAAAAGGGTAGTGGAAAAGGGCCATAAGCTGTCGCTTCATAATTATTCTTTAGTTGCAGTACAAGCAGTGTAAAGCAGTCTAGAATACTACAGTTAATATTTTCTATTCATGTCTTAGTTTTATCGGTACTATAAAAATCAGAGCTACAGTGCCTTGCAAAAGTATTCATACCCAAGGGCGGCTGGTGCATAAGGGCGATTGGGCGACGCACTGCCAAAACGGAATTTTTTTTTTTTCCAACAAACTTTCACCAGCGCTGCTCGAGGCCATTTTAATCTGTCTCTGGGTATCATTGTCTAATCAGGGTGGTCTTGCTTCTAGAGTACCGCCCCTTTTGGGGCGATTTCAGTCACGTTGAAAATCGCCCAAGAGTTCACTGATGGAGTCCCATGTTAATATATTTTTTTTCTCCTGACTGACACTTCAATGCAATCTCTATGGGTTCCGGGGGGGGCGTGCCCTAACGTGCTTACGTCACTGCGCAGCGCGGCAAAGTTGCGTTCGATCTGCTCAGTTTCTGAGGTGAGATGGATGCGGAAAGCAATTCAGTGCGGTCCTTAAAAGAAGTTCCATTTAGTCAGCGATCAAATCGAGCTAAATTGGCAACAAAACAAGCTGGACCCCCCTCGACCAAATCAAAACATAAAACAAATTTCGACAAGGGGGGGAAATCATATACTCGAGGTTTTACTTCAACATGGTCCCAACGCAAATCCTGGCGAGCTGGCTGCGAGGACGCCTCAGCGGTTTTCTGCTACCCCTGCTTACTTTCCCACCCTGGAGGTGGCTCCACGGACAACACTGCTTCGACGGTCACTGGAGTTTCGGACATGCATCATTTGTCGGAGAAAATAAAAAAACACGAGTCATCAAAGATTCACATAGGCAGCTGCCTGAAATTTTCGGCTTTTGGGAGAGTGAACATCGCTACACAGCTGGATGAGGGCTACAGGCTAGCAGTTCACCGCCACAACGATGAGGTGAGCAAGAACAGGCACATATTAAACCGGCTCATCCAACGCGTGAAATTTTGTAGAGTGTTCGAGTTAGCTCTACAAGGCAAAGACGAAACTCAGGGCTCCAGTCACCGTGGTGCTTTTCTGGGTTTGGTTGACTTCGTGACTCTCTCTCTCTCTCTCTCTCTCTCTCTCTCTCTCTCTCTCTCACACACTCACACACACACACAGTCACAGAATCCGTTCACTTTTGATGTTTTCAATGTGCATTTTTATATTTGCCACACTTTGCTCTGAGAGTTAGCACTTTGGTAATATCCTTGGTAAATACCAGTAATTGCAAGATCTAAAGATCCACTCATCTATTTATTCAACTGCTATTGTTATGTTAGCCAACTATTTACAATGTTTTGTTACAGTAAGTGCACTTTCCTGTTTGTCCTTAAGTTGCACAGTCTGTAAAATTCTTGCTCGTCATGGAGTTTGAAGTACAAAATCTATTTACAGAGCATTCTGTAGAACAGTACTTTCAAGATTGGCAAATAAATATGTATTTTTTAAAAATATGGTTTTCTTTCTTATTTAGTTGTTGGACATATATTTTATAAAGATATCTTTCACATCATATAATATTGAAATAATGTGAATAGTGAATAGGGCGTAATTGGAATTGGTCATTGTGGAGCCAAACTATTCTTCGATTGTGAATGTTGTTTGCAACTTTAAATCACAGCCTATAGCTTAGGTAGCTACAGGGAAAAGATTTCTGTAATGTGCTGCCATCTGGACAGAAGTGGCATGGAACTGTGATATGCAGAGAGAAAACAAAAAAAAGTCAATAATGTCTGGCTACCTATAATGTACCTGTTGAATGAGTCACCTTATGAGATTATTGGATAATTTGTCCCTCCTGAGAAAAATTTCAGGACCCGCCACTGACCAAAGTTGAACTTTTTGGCCTAAATGCAAAGCGCTATGTGTGGCGGAAAACTAACACTGCTCATCACCCTGCACACACCATCCCCACTGTGAAACATGGTGGTGGCAGCATCATGCTATGGGGATGCTTTTCTTCAGCAGGGACAGGGAAGCTGGTCAGAGTTGATGGGAAGATGGATGGAGCTAAATACAGGGCAATCTTGGAAGAAAACCTGTTGGAGGCTGCAAAAGACTTGAGACTGGGAAGGAGATTCACTTTCCAGCAAGACAATGACCCTAAACATACAGCCAGAGCTACAATGGAATGGTTTAGATCAAAGAATATTCATGTGTTAGAATGGCCCAGTCAAAGTCCAGACCTAAATCCCATTGAGCATCTGTGGCAAGACTTGAAAATTGCTGTTCACAGACGCTCTCCATCCAATCTGGCTGAGCTTGAGCTATTTTGCAAAGAAGAATGGGCAAAAATTTCAGTGTCTAGATGTGCAAAGCTGGTAGAGACATACCACAAAAGACTTGCAGCTGTAATTGCAGCAAAAGGTGGCTCTACAAAGTATTGACTCAGGGGGGCTGAATTCTAATGCACATCACATTTTTCAGATTTTTATTTGTTTAAAATTTTGAAGACCATTTATCATTTTCGTTTCACTTCACAATTATGTGCTACTCTGTGTTGGTCTATCACATAAAATCTCAGTAAAAAACTTTTAAGTTCGTGGTTGTAAGGTGGAAAAATGTAAAAAAGTTCAAGGGGTATGAATACTTTTCAGGGTTCCCGCGGGTCCTTAAAAAGTCTTAAATACAACTTTCGGTTTTCAAGGCCTAAAAACGTCTTAAATTGTTTGGGGTATTTTTTTAACCGTAATTTTAAAAGTGACCAGCGTACCTTTTGGGGGCAGCATTGGTTCTGTGCATTCCGTAGATCAAGAACTAACGTTAGGAGGCTACTGGAGGAAGTGTGGTGCGGTGTGGGTGTGGTGGAGGCAGTGTGGTGTGGTGCGGTGGTTGTCAAGAGTGAGAGATGCGCAGGTAGCTTACACGGGCGCTAGAAAGCGTTGATAATTATGGGAAGATGTCTGTTTAACGACAAGTGGTTGCGGGATGACAAATACCCCCAAAATAAGGAGAAGAATCGTTTGCGATAAAAAGCGCTGGATTGCACAAATGTGTTTAAAGACAGTAACGCAGCGCTGGGGACACGCCCACTGGGAAACTGGCTTTTCACGGACACGAGGCGCACGCGTGTGTGTTAGAGGTCAAGCACTCCGGAGTGAAACGCAGGGGGGTTCACGCATGCGCACAAGAGTCAGGTGGAAAATGGGACTTATAGGACATAATACTACTAATAATAATGATATTAGCATCATTTTTTACATAATTAACATTGTTTGTTTATTGTACTAAGTTTAATATAAATATATAAACAACCTTTATTTCAAAACTCAGTTAAAAAGAACTCCAGAAAATACAATAATTCTAAATATAGTACAATATAAATAATTTGTACAAAAAGTTTGTTTTATTACTTATCGTCTACAACAGTGTTTTTAATATAATAATAAGAATAATGTTAACAACCACTAATAATAATTAGTAGTAAATATTATTGATTTATTAATCATTACTACTTATGAATTAGTGATTAATAAGTACTAGGGATTACTAAATGTTATAAAATTAAGTTATTAAAAATTATTACAAATAATTATTAAAAAGTAGTAATTGGTAGAATAGAAACAAATACTCATGGATTATAGATATTTTTTTAAATAGTGAACATTGATATAAAATAACTGTACTACTACTAATAAACAATAATACTACTAGTAATACTTGTTGTTAATGTTATTATTATCATCAGTTCAATTGTTATATCAATGTTCACTATTAAAAACAAATTATCTATAATCCATGAATAATTGTATCACTACTACTACTACTACTACTACTAATAATAATAATAATAATAATAATTTTAACTAATCTTATACCTCAATTTTATAGCATTTTAATAATCACTACATATTATTTATTAGTATAATTTAGTAGTTGATAATAATTACTACTTATTATTAAAGTATATTTTGATAATCACTGCTTATTAAGTAGTAATTAATAATACTGAATTATAATTGCTACTCTATTAATTATTAATTAATATAGCTAATAAGTAGTGGTGATTTAAAATGTTATAAAATTGAGTTAATTTTTTTAAATTATTATTATTATTATTATTAGTAGTAGTAGTAGTAGTAGTAATACAATTATTCATGGATTATAGATAATAATTAATGATTATTTTTGAATAATGAACATTGATATAACAATTGCACTGATGATAATTAGTTTAGTTATTACAACACATTGATTAATATATAGAATAGAATGCCTTTATTGTCACTATACACATGTACAATGAGATTAAAGCATCTCCAATAACAGTGCAAACAGCGTGTAGAGAGAGAGGGAGAGGAAGGGGGGAGAAAAAAAAGGGGGGGGTGTAAGAGGGGGTAAGGTGCACAGTCCTGAGATGTATGTGTTGTGTGTAAGGTGCACAGTCCTGAGGTGAGTGTGTTGTGTGTAAGGTGCACAGTCCTGAGGTGAATGTGCTGTGTGTAAGGTGCACAGTCCTGAGGTGTATGTGCTGTGTGTAAGGTGCACAGTCCTGAGGTGTATGTGCTGTGTGTAAGGTGCACAGTCCTGCGGTGAGGTGAATGTGTTGTGTTTCACATTATGGAGTGAGGTATTGCACAGAGAGAGTCCCTTATAAAGTACTGCACATTATAAATTATTGCACGAGGAGAGTCACATAGTAAAATAAATAGACTATAATGTCAGAGCATATCCGAGTTCAGGGCGGTTATGGCTTTTGGAAAGAAGCTGTTTTTGAATCTATTTGTCTTTGCCCTGATGCACCTGTAGCGCCTCCCTGAGGGCAACAGGTCGAACAGATCAAAGCCAGGGTGGGAGCTGTCCTTGATAATGTTCTTAGCTCTGCTAAGGCAGCGGGAGGTGTAAATGTCCATCAGGGAGGGGAGAGGGCAGCCAATGATCTTCTGTGCTGCCTTAACTACCCTCTGGAGCCTCTCCCTGTCTACAGCAGTGCAGCTGCCGTGCCATACTGTAATACAGTATGTCAGAATGCTCTCGATGGATGAGCGGTAGAAGGTCAGCAACAGGTTGGAGTTTAGGTTGTACTTCCTGAGGACTCTCAGGAAGTGTAGCCGCTGCTGAGCCTTCTTAATAACTGCTGTGATGTTTACTGACCAGGAAATGTCGGTGGAGATGAGGACACCAAGAAACTGGAAGCTGTGGACCCTCTCCACATGCACGTTGTTGATGTAGAGGGGGGTTAGGTCGGTGCTGTGCTTCCTGAAGTCAACAATGAGCTCTTTGGTTTTCTTGGTGTTCAGAGTGAGGTTATTTTCTGAACACCAGGCTGCCAACTTCAGGACCTCCTCTCTGTAGGCTGCCTTGTCTCCCTTTGAGATGAGTCCGACCACTGTGGTGTCGTCAGCAAACTTGACGATAAGGTTGTTGTTGTTGTTGTGGGTCAAACTACAGTCGTGGGTGTAGAGGCAGTACAGGAGGGGGCTCAGCACACAGCCCTGTGGAGAGCCGGTGCTCAACGTGCGGGTGGAGGAGAAGTGGGGGCCAAGTCTCACAGTCTGGGGCCGGTTAGTAATAAAGTCCTTTAACCAGGCACATGTGAGAGGGGGGAGGCCGAGAGTGTCCAGTTTTCTGATAAGGATGTCCAGGATTATTGTATTAAAAGCTGAACTGTAATCCACAAAGAGTATGCGGACGTAGCTCTGCTGCTGCTCCAGGTGATTTAGCGCAGAGTGGAGAGCTACGGCAATGGCGTCCTCTGTGGATCTGTTTGTGCGATATGCAAACTGGTAGGGGTCGAAGTCTGGGGGGAGGTGGTCCTTGATGTGCTGAAGAACTAGTCTCTCGAAGCACTTCTTGATTACCAGGGTGAGGGCCACAGGACGGTAATCATTCAGGCTGGTGATGGGAGACTTCTTCGGCACTGGGATTATTGTTGCAGATTTTAGGCAGGGCGGGATGACTGCCTGAGCCAGGGAGAGGTTAAAGATCCTGGTGAAGGTAGGGGCGAGCTGGTGGGCACACGCTCTGAGCACCTTACCAGGTACACCATCTGGGCCGGCAGCTTTCTTGGGGTTCACTGCCAGGAGCACCCGTCTGACATCGTGCTCCTGTACAGTGAATGGAGTAGTGTAGGAACTGTGTGGTGGTGGGGGCAGGGCAGGAGCAGTTTCATAATGGTTATGAAAGGTGACAGTTGTTTTTCTGTGTTTAATGTAACACTGTGATGATTGTATGGCTGCATAAACAGGTTTATGCTGTTACCTGCTATAATGCAGAAGATACTCGAGAACTTCCTCAGCCAGCTGTATACTGTACCACACTCACACTGATTTTGCTGTCGTACACAAAATCACACATCAGAGATAATCTTTGGGGATTGAAATAATGCTGGCTAAGGTTGTTCAGCTGGTTCTACTTGTCGTTTATTGTTTTCGTTTTTGAAATGATTCATGGTGTTTTCTCCAGTAAACCCCAGTCTTCTCCTTGCTGCTACAGTAGTTCTGCAGACCCAAAACACACGACTTTGCTTCAGCTGTTTGCATGTCTAACCGTTGCCATTGATGCACCCTGTTGTTCATCAATTGTGTGCATTCTTCTTAAAGTTAGTAAAAAAAAAACTATTGCAGAAAACAGTTTTAAGGTGTCGTATTTATCATTTTCTTTGCCATGGTACAGTCTTAATTTTTCCATTTAGAGGTCTTGAAAAGGTCAAGTCAACTTTGTCAAATATGCTATACATGCTCGACATACAGCACAGATGAAATATCAGTCCTCTCTGACCCATGGTGCAAACAGGCAATGCAATAAATAAAAATAGAATAATTGAAAAAAAAAAACAATATATACAGTATAAAGGTCTTAAAAGTCTTTAAATTTGTACTTGAAAAATGTGCAGATGCCCTGCTTTTGCAAAGCACTATAATTGCAGTAAATGAAAAGGACTGGGGTAAGTCTGTCTTTTTCATACAGAACATAAAGCTGTGCCACTATTGTGAGTGGTAGTGCAGGCCTTTCAATTACATGAAACTTGTGACGGGTAACATCGTAGGTGCCCAAATTAAAAAGGCGCCCAAATTAAGGTCAAGCACCCAAAATATGCGACTAAAAGTAGTAAAAAAAAAAAACCACCCCGAAATGTTGATTAAATAAACTTGGCTGTATAAAACCCAATGTCTTGACTTTCTTCTTTAAAAACACCGAAATTAGCGAGAAATAGCATGTATTTCTCATAATTGACGTGAAAGCCGCACCATTCCCATGTTGTTCCGGGTTCGTCAAACTAGTTGTAAGCCTCCCGCAGAGCACGGATTCTCCATCAACGGCGATCGACACACCATGATTGCATGGAGGAGCGAGACTCGCGTACCAGTGACCAGAGCAGGATTTCCACATTAGGTAAATCATCTTTCTTCTTCTTTTATGGTGGTTGGCAAACAGCTTTTAGGTGCATTACCGCCAGGGGTGAAAGTAAGCCGGTCCTGGCCAGTCCGGTGTACCACTAAAAGATTTGGCCGTACCGGAAAGAAAAATATACTGTCTCTGAAAAAAAAAAAAAAATGCACTTTCAGCGTAACAACACACCTGCTAACGTAAGTTTACCAAAAGCAACACATTTTCCTCAATATACATTGCATATAACTCGTTCTGACCTGTCTCTGAATTCTGTCTGAAGTGAATTCCTTCCGTGTTTCACTCGACAGACAACGTGCGAGATGGTGCGCGTAGCCACTGCTTAACCATCCTGCGCCAACATGCCCAGCTGGTATCCAAAGTGTTTTAGTAAACAGACGTTTGTTGCAGTCTCCCAAATAAAAACAACATGTACAGAAACATATGTTGATGTTTCAATATTCTATTATGTGTGCAGTATTTCGCTGGACAAACAACAAGCGAGCTACAGCGCGCGTACGGCTTAACCAGATCTTGTGCTATAACGTGCGCAGCTGGTAATCAAAGTGTTTTAGCAGACAGACGTTAGTTGCAAAGTCTCCCAAATAAAAAGGCATATAAAGAAACCTGTTAATGTTTCACAATAGGCTGTTTAAAAATTACTTTGATCAGAATTCGTAAATCAAGTGGAAGTTGGGGCAAAGATTCTAGATTACTGTCTGGTTGGAGCGAGCAGAGGAACGAGGCTACCAATGCATGGCACGCACACTGAGAACACACGCACTTACTGTAGAATGCACGCACTTTCTCAAACGTTCAAGCCTCTTTGGAATTTATTTTGTGTTTTACCTAAAAACTTTCACTTTTCTGTTCTGTTACACTGTTCTGTGTCCAATGTCCAAAATGAAAAGTTAGTTTTCAACTGTTCAGCTAAAAAAATTTTTTATTAAAACGATTGTGGTGTTGAAATGATGTGTTTGCAATTTATTTATAATCAAAAACTGATACAGGTGGATGAAAGAGTGATAGTGTGATTAAAAAAAAAGTACTATACTAGTACTACTGAGTGATAAGAAGTCCTAGTGAATGCTTGATAAGTAGACAAAATAATAGTACCGGCAAGAAATAAAAGTTACTTTCACCCCTGATTACCGCCACCTTCTAGACTGGAGTGTGAACCAGAATGTTTACTACCCTATTGTGCGAAATTCGCCTAATAATTCCTGTATCGTTTAAACACCTAAAAATAGCCCGATATCCCACGTTATCTGACCTCAACTGCAACATCTCTCTGATACTGAGTGTCATATGATTTTAAATCAGGTAAAAGACTGAATAAAAGGGAGCTATTCAGGGCACAACTGTGTGTGTGTGTGTGTGTGTGTGTGTGTGTGTGTGTGTGTGTGTGTTTAAGATCCAGCTTGCATCTTAAATCCACACCGTTGTGTAAGTGTGGGTGGAATCAGTGACTTGGAGCGTGGTCCTCTTGTTGATGATGGTCTTCGACACTGAGTGCGTTTACATGCACATAGAGCAGCGGTTCCCAAACTTTTTTGGCCGCGCACCCCCTTCTATACTCCAACCAGGTTGACGCACCCCCAGTTCCCCAGTTTCAAAAAACACACGCTTTCTTATAAAGGCAGAATCTTTAATCGTGCTAAAATGATAACAAACATCGTTTGCCACACCTGCAGGAAACCACAAAAGTAAAAAAAAAACCACCCAAGCTTTCTTACAAAGGCAGCACGTCGTGCTCGAATGAGAACATCGAATCACATTAACATATTATGCGCTCTCGTATTTGAATTAGATAGAATTTGATTGAAATGTAACAGTTTTAAAACGTTGCAACACGGTAAATGCGCAAATTCATTCCAAAGGGAGCTCACATCGAGGCATGCAGTCTACCAGCCAGATATGGGGAAAATATATGATTTTCATCCGTGTTTAAAACACTAGCCACACAACCCTGGTTGTGAAAATGAATTGAGAATGAATTTAATTTGCAAAAAAAAGTTAACATATAATAACAGTAAAAATAGCAATGATAATTATGAACATATGCATTTTAAAGAGTTACAACAATTAAGGAGCATATCAGGAACAGATAAAGAAGAGGATCCATCTGATTGTGAAGTGCATTTAGTTTTGCCGATTTCAACCAGTTGAGCATCGCGAATGAATGAATGAAGCCACAAACTACTGCAGAACCGTTACGGCGTAGAATAAGAGTTAAAAATCGCCATTACATTTTTTTATCTTGCGCACCACACTTTGGGAAACCCTGACATAGAGAAAATCGAATTTCTGCCGTAGCTCGACTGAAATCGAAGTTCTAAATGGCATGGAAACACCTTAGCTCGGCTGAAATTGAACCGAACTTGATTTCTTGTAATCGAGCTATGCGACCTAGATTATGTGATTTTTGCCGAGCTACTTAGTGCATGTAAACCCTATCGAGCTAGTAGTCCAGCTACTTACTTCAGCACTGCCCCTTCCGGAAGTGACGAGTGACGAGACCACAAGTGGGAAACACAACAGCCTCGGTCGAAAAAAACAAAAACAAAACAGCCTCGGTCGGCATGACACTTCACCTTAGCCGCCCACTTTATTAGGAACACTTGTGTCTGGGCATGTACGCACCCATTTCCAATTAGTTGGTAAGTTATTAGCATGTTAGCAGGCTAACAGTTAATATGTTCACCTTTACAGATCAACTTAGTGGCCATTTTATTAGGAACACTTCTGTTCGTACATACAAACTACAAACACTCTTCTTGTGAACACGGAACTGATAACTTTGTTTATACTCTTGAATAGCTCTTCTTCATGACGACAACCGGAAGTGTACCAACACGATGGGGC
Source organism: Neoarius graeffei (assembly GCF_027579695.1). Lineage (NCBI taxonomy): Eukaryota > Metazoa > Chordata > Actinopteri > Siluriformes > Ariidae > Neoarius > Neoarius graeffei. The sequence goes on along the minus strand of NC_083592.1, from coordinate 3,562,121 downwards.
GTGTAGCGCCACCTGTGGCTCGGGTGCACAATGTACCTCACACAATAGCTCGATTTCCTTGTGTGCATGTAGGATTGGATTTCTCTGGCACCCCTGCTGGGACCCTTAGCTCGAGTACCAACAGCAGCTCGATTTGGATGCGCATGTAAACGCACTGACTGGCCTTTCATTTAAACTCCGATCTTTAACCGGACTGCAGACTGTGAACTGCAGGGCCAATTCTTGTGATGTGACTGAAAAACCTTTTGTGTCGCAGGTCGGCTACAGCTTTGTCTCTTTGATGGTAACAGTGCAGAACTTGCTTTTTCATTCCATGGCTGCTTTCCTCCAGGCTCTCCTCAGGCCCCAACACATCTTTTAAATACTAACTGTATTCTCATTATTTTTGTCATGTACATCAAGAGGGATTAATGCTGTAGACATTTTGCAAGAAAGGTTTAAAATAACCTTCATAGATTTCTTTATTTATTCATAACTTTGTAGCTAAAAAAGCAGCAGCAGCAGGTTTAAACCCAGAGCGCTGGGGAAACAGCACTTTGTGCGTGCAGAAAAGCCCAAATTACCCTGTATCACGATGGAAAAAGCCCAAATTTAAAAATGCAGGGTGTAGCCCAAATTACATGGATTAAAGTTTTCCGTCGCTACAACGGATTTCCGTCAACTGGGAGCGCTAAAGATCAATAATGAGATTGATGCAGATCCGAGGAAAAAGGGGGGTAGTCCCATAGGTCTGACACCGATGTGATTTAGAACTTCACCAAGCTGCTGTGATTGCCTGTTGTTGAACCCTTTCTTGTGCTATGTTTGAGTATATGTAAAGGAATAAGTTGTTGCGCTAGATAGGCATAAATAAATAAATACAGCCTACGCTACTGTCTAGTCCTGGGGAGGCTCGGCGTAGGCAGCGAGCCGTGGTGCTTGGCTTGAGTTTCGTTTCTATCGGCGGCTCCAGCCTGACTTTGCACGCTCGTAACTCAGCCAGGGGAGGTTCCAGCCTCCCCAAACTTGGCAGCCAGTGACCTCTGCCCTCTCCCCAATGAACCAGTGCTGCCAGGGCGGGCCAGCCTCGGGACGCGATTCACCCCGAGGCGAGCCGTGGCACTCCGCATCAGTTTCCTTTAAACGGCGGCTCCACTGATGAAACAATCTGGCTGTCCTACTACTAATACTAGGCCTATTGTAGTAGTAGTAGTAGTAGTAGTAATAATAATAATAATAATAATGATGATGATGATGATAATATTTGCCTATTGAAAGGTGATCAGGTGAAAAATCTAAACAGCCCTGTTGAAGCCGCAGCAAGATCTACGCTATTAAGCCTTTTGTAGGTTAAACAGGCTTCGGCAGACAACATTCTGGAAAGGCTGTGTTTTTCTTTGGTTTGATTAGCCTACGATTTAATATTTATGGTTTCAGCAGTTTGCTTAAACATTGGAGGCTGCAGAGTCGGGCTGCAAGATTTCCCGACACTTGTTTAAGATGCCAAACTTCATAGTAAGGAGAAAATAATTCCACAGTATTTAGTGCCTCGTCAGTCTCAAAAATTAATAGTGAAGGACCAACGCGAATTAAGTCCCAAAAAAACATCTCGTAGGCCTATTTTACATTTTCAAAAAAGTCCGGAATTGGATGTCAGTCAGTGGAGTGTAATGAAGTGTCTCATTCACTAAGCACAAAAGGTCGGAAAACAGTGGAGAAAACCGCTATTGCTTAAATAGGCTACTAATGTTTTACATTAGTAATTTAATGTATGTGACAAATAAATTCATTGATTAAATAGATAAAGAAGCAAATACTCCGAAGCTCAAAATTCAGGAAAGTGGCTCCGGTGTCGCAAGTGCACAAGAACAGTTATTTGAAAGTTAACCTGATGAATTTGTGCGTGCGCATGCGACTTCATGAAGAACTGGGACAATTGGCATTCGGTGAAAGATTCACACCTCTGACTCATTATATTCGCGCGTGCCCTCTCACCCACTGTTGCTTCGTTTTCCCGATTTACACGCGTGTCTGAAGATGGAGTTTTCAGAAATCTCCACTCTGCCCAGAGTTTGCGAAAGTAGCTGTTTTCAGTGACTGAAACCTCCGTATAGGTGTGAATGAGCGGTGCAACCAAATAAATAAATATGCGTCTTTTTTATCCGGCTACATGTAGGCTATCACTGCGCAAAACCTCTAATGTTGAAATGGTAGTAATATTTGTTAAAATAATAGTAGGCTAATTTCCACATTAATTGGTAAAATGGCCCAAGGGATGTGATGGGGGGATGGCCGTTTTATAAGGGGGATGATTTGAGATTTTTATTTCAGAAGGGGGATGCCTCCCCCCACATCCCCCCTCAAGTCGAGTACTGCGTATAAAGCCATATTTCACCTGACATAGGCCCTTCGATTTCCATCACTAGAGCGCATCAAATTCCTTTCGGTTTTGCCAGCATGGACGCGCTTCTTTTAAATGAAGGCACAGATGTGTCAGACATCGACAAAACGGTAAAGAATAAGTGGAGATGGGCTTGGTGAAATGAAATGGGCGATAATAGCAAGCTCCTGCTGCTGTGCCAAGGAAAAAGAAACAAAAACAGGCATCAGGTGTTGCCAAACTAGATGCCTTTGGCTTCACTGCGAAGAAGCAGAAAAAGTGAACTTTCACTTTTCTTGTTTCCTGGCTTTATTTCAACAGATTTTCCTATTTTTCTTTCTGTTCCACTCTTCTGAAAGCATGGTTCAAGTTCGACTGCACTTGCACTTTTCTCTTTACCACTGTTGTGCATTACTAAAGTATTGTTGAAATAAATTTGCACTTTGTGCTGAAAACTTGATGTTTCATCATTTATAGCCAGTAATGACAATGGTAAAGTCTTGCCTTAGCTTTAGTCATTTGTTAAAATTATGTAAATGTACTATAAGTAGGGGTCGAGGGGATAATGGACAACACGGCATTTAAAATTTGACGCATCGCTGACATGGTAGGGGCCAACGACATGGAGCTTTTTTTTTTTTTCAGTCAGATGATTTTTTTTTTTTGCTTTAATCCATGAAATTATGTAATTGTAGTGGTAATATCACAGTGAGGGTCCAGGGTGGGCAGTCTCAGCCTCTAGCAGGTCCAAATATACTTATTTATTTTTAGGCCTATCAAAAAGTTTGCTTCTAGTCATCCACCCACCCTGCATAAATATGCCCAACCCTGAAATTTCTGGTGTTGAAAAAATACAAGCAATCATTTACAGTGGTGCTTGAAAGTTTGTGAACCCTTTAGAATTTTCTATATTTCTACATAAATATGACCTAAAACATCATCAGATTTTCACACAAGTCCCAAAAGTAGATAACGAGAACCCAGTTAAACAAATGAGAGAAAAATATTATACTTGGCCATAGGGCTGTGCGAAAATATCGAATATACTCGATATATCGTGAAAATTCTGTGTGCGATACATAAAATTATTATATCGTAACTATCGAGTATTTTATGGTCATCTTCCGACTTGTGTTTGTTTAAAACCTTTCCCGGTGGTTTTCTCTCTGTCCCTCAGGCAGTAACGTGAGCGGCTGCCTAAGGGTAAAGAAAACAATAACATCACGCACTCGCCAACCAATCCCGGGCAACATCTCGGTGCTGAAAGAAACTTCCGGGAAGATTTTCTAGTTTCGGTTGTGTTGCCAGATTGGGCAGTTTTAAGTGCATTTTGGCGGGTTTTGAACATATTTTGAGCTGGAAAACGTTAGCAGTATCTGGCAACACTGCCGGCGGGAAGATTTCCTGGTTCCGGTTTACAGCGCTGACTCAGTTCGTGCAATCGCTGGTGTTGCATAGGCTACCGTGTAAGCTCTGTCAATTTCAGCAACAAATTACTTCCTAAAAGAACTAGTAAGGGGTCAGTCAACTGGCATTTTTTGGATATTGCGAGGAGGACGTGGAACAGCAAATGCCAGTTTATAAAGTGTGCAAAAAAAAAACCAACCTGTCATCACGAAAGGCAGCAGCACTACAAATATGTTCCATCACCTGAAACTCACCCGGTACAGTATGAAGAGTCTCTTAAACTCCCAACTACTTGCCCACGAGCTAAACCCTCCCACAAGCTAAACAAACGACCATAGCGGCCTCGTTCTCCAAAGCCCCCCATATGAGAAACCGAGTCAGAGATGGAGAGCTATAACGGATGCAATCACTAACGTCATTGCCAAAGACATGATCCCAGTTAGTATAGTGGAAAAACCAGGCTTCCAAAAATTACTAAACACACTCGATCCCAAACATGAGTTGCCTGGTCGCAGACATTTTACAGAGAAGGCAATACCAGAATTATACACATCTGAGAGGCAGAGCCAGAAAACATTCAGTTCAAAAGTGTGCAAAGAGAAAAATGATGTTTTGCAGATCTCTCTCTATTGTGAATGTTCCAGTGGTTCTCAGTAGTCAGGTTAATAGCTTGGAGATCTATTTTTTAAAATAATTTAATGAATGAGCACTTTTCTTATTTAGGTTAAATGTCTCTCTCAGTGTTGAGTTTGCACTTTATTGATTTGAGCTCTGAGCAGCTCTGTATTGTGTTGCCCCTTTGTTGCAATTTTCAAGATTGTTTTTGCAGTTTGTGCCACATCTTTGTTGAATAAAAATAGTCTTATTTCAACTCAATTGTGATTAATCACTAACATGAAAATTTAAAATGTGTTGTTGAAAACCACCTGTAAAGTTAACCAAGAATGTTATTTATTAATCTGCAGGGATTGTAGTGAAAACAGTAAAGAGTAAAAGTTAGATTTCATGGGGTCCTTTAGAGGAGATTTAAATATATCGAGATATATATCGTATATCGTGAAATGGAGAAAATGTATCGGGATATTCATTTTTTCCCATATCGCACAGCCCTACTTGGCCATTTATTTATTGAGGAAAATGATCCAATATTACATATCTGTGAGTGGCAAAAGTATGTGACCCTTTGCTTTCAGTATCTGGTGTGACCCCCTTGTGCAGCAATAACTGCAACTAAACATTTGCGGTAACTGTTGCTCAGTTCTGCACACCGGCTTGGAGGAATTTTAGCCCATTCCTCCGTACAGAACAGCTTCAACTCTGGGATGTTGGTGGGTTTCCTCACATGAACTGCTCGCTTCAGGTCCTTCCACAACATTTCGATTGGATTAAGGTCAGGACTTTGACTTGGCCATTCCAAAACATTAACTTCATTCTTCTTTAACCATTCCTTGGTAGAACGACTTGTGTGCTTAGGGTCGTTGTCTTGCTGCATGACCCACCTTCTCTTGAGATTGAGTTCATGGACAGATGTCCTGACATTTTCCTTTAGAATTCGCTGGTATAATTCAGAATTCATTGTTCCATCAATGATGGCAAGCCGTCCTGGCCCAGATGCAGCAAAACAGGCCCAAACCATGATACTACCACCACCATGTTTCACAGATGGGATAAGGTTCTTATGCTGGAATGCAGTGTTTTCCTTTCTCCAAACATAACGCTTCTCATTTAAACCAAGAAGTTCTATTTTGGTTTTCGTCCACTAAACATGTTTCCAATAGCCTTCTGGCTTGTCTACATGATCTTTAGCAAACTGCAGACGAGCAGCAATGTTCTTTTTGGAGAACAGTGGCTTTCTCCTTGCAACCCTGCCATGCACACCATTGTTGTTCAGTGTTCTCCTGATGGTGGACTCACAAACATTAACATTAGCCGATGTGAGAGAGGCCTTTATTTGCTTAGAAGTTACCCTGGGGTCCTTTGTGATCTCGCTAACTATTACACCTTGCTCTTGGAGTGATCTTTGTTGGTCGACCACTCCTGGGGAGGGTAACAATGGTCTTGAATTTCCTCCATTTGTACACAATCTGTCTGACTGTGGATTGGTGGAGTCCAAACTCTTTAGAGATGGTTTTGTAACCTTTTCCAGCCTGATGAGCATCAACAACGCTTTTCCTGAGGTCCTCAGAAATCTCCTTTGTTCGTGCCATGATTCACTTCCACAAACGTGTGTTGTGAAGATCAGACTTTGATAGATCCCTGTTCTTTAAATAAAACAGGGTGTCCACTCACACCTGATTGTCGTCCCATAGAAAAAACCTGACTCTAATTTCACCTTCAAATTCCCTGCTAATCCTAGAGGTTCACATACTTTTGCCACTCACAGATATGTAATATTGGATCATTTTTCTCAATAAATAAATGACCAAGCATAATATTTTTGTCTCATTTGTTTAACTGGGTTCTCTTTATCTACTTTTAGGACTTGTGTGAAAATCTGATGATGTTTTAGGTCATATTTATGCAGAAATATAGAAAATTTTAAAGGGTTCACAAACTTTCAAGCACCACTGTAAGAGAATTTCATGCATTACAAACGATGAAAAATGTTTACCGCTGCTCAAACGATTGTGGCTACAGGCGCAGTCATATTTGATGTGCCACATGACTACAGCGATAACATACAGGAGTTCAACGTGAGTTCAGCAGGAAAGCAGCTCAGCAAAATTACAACAAACGTAACGAAGACACATGCAATATTTAACATCCACTTCACCTGCATGAAAAACTTTTCAGTCACAGCCAATACAAAAACGGATAAAAAAATATGAGAATTACACCGTACTCCTCCCTCCAGGCAAAATCCCAGTCAAAATCACACATCAGTATTCATGTACGCCTGAAATTATACTGTGATTGAAAAAGGCGCTCAAGTCAGTGCAGACATCTGAGTTGAAGATCTGCTGGAAAGGTTTGGACATTCATCAAGTAAAACTGTCATGGAAGTGGCGGTAGAAGGATGTAATCGCTAGAAGAGTGTGGTTTTTTTTTTTTTTTTTTAAATTATAAAAACAATAAGCAGGCATAGAAGTCCAAAACATTAGGCAGAATCAAATTCGGAAGACATGCAAGGGTTATGTGGTGTACAGACAGGAGGCAGAGACAAAAGACAAATCCAAACATTAGTCAAAAGCTAGCGTAATGTTAGCGCCAGTCCTAAGTCCGGATAAACTGGAGAGGGTTGCGTCAGGAAGGACATCTGGTGTAAAACCCTATGCCAAATCAAAGATGCGGAACCGAGCTGCTGTGGTGACTAGGTGTGTGTTCTCTAGAGACCTGTTGACCTGTCTTTCTGACGTCCGATGCTAGAAGTAAACGGGTAATTTTCTGAAGTGATGGGCTTCAAAATTCCCATTCGGGGATCCTTTGGTGCACATTGTGCGAGTGCTTTAGAGCCAGTCATTATGGGAAATACCTGATGCTGATTTGAGTGCAGTCAGCACATGCATGTAAGGACAATTCACAGATTTTGTGAAGTATTCAGAAGAAGCAGCCATCTTTTTGTCACATGTACACTCAAGCACAGTGAAATTCATCCTCTGCATTTAACCCATCTGAAGCAGTGAACACTCACATACATACCCAGGGCAGTGGGCAGCTATGCTACAGCGCCCGGGGAGCAGTTGGGGGTTAGGAGCCTTGCTCAAGGGCACTTCAGCCCAAGGCTGCCCCATGTTAACCTAACCGCATGTCTTTGGACTGTGGGGGAAACCGGAGCACCTGGAGGAAACCCACACAGACACGGGGAGAACATGCAAACTCCGCACAGAAAGGCCCCCATCGGCTGCTGGGCTCGAACCCAGAACCAGAGCATACCATAGGATTTTTTTACCTCTCCGTTCAACACCGAGTCCCACTGAATGTTTTTCCCATTTTCCCTTCTACCTTTTAGAAATTTCTCTAGTTTTTTCCCTGATGATGAATTTCTTTTGGTAAATTTAAAAAAATCTGATTGTTTTGTTCAAAATTATTTGCGCATCCAAAAACACAGCAAAACCTTCCCATACCAACCAATAACAACTAACTGGTCTGAATGAAGTACTACATGTGTACTGGCAGTATAGTTACCGTTGCTATGGGGTCAGGTGACGGTGCAAAGCCTGTATTAGAGAAAATTATGATAACAAAAGCAAGCAACTTTAATTTATAATTTTGCAATCATGATTGTGCATGTGATAGGATGTCTGTGATTATTTTGTCAGGCTGTTTGAACTGTGTGCTGCATCTCTTTCTGTCCTGGTTGGCAATGCAGAGGCTGAAAGGGTCTTCAGCTGTAGCAACAGAATAAAGGTCGGCCTCCGCAACCAACTTAGTCTCAGTACATTGGACTGCCTTGTTCATCCAAGCTACGCAAAGATAGGCTTTGAGGACTTCCCATTTAAGGAAGCCATAGAACTTTTCATGCAACCTCATCTGAGGCGTGTGTGAAATCCATCCATCCATCCATCCATCCATCCATCCATCCATCCATTATCTGTAGCCACTTATCCTGTGCAGCTGACTATGGGTGAGAGGTGGGGTTCACCCTGGACAAGTCGCCAGATCATCGCAGGGCTGACACTGAGGCTACGTTTACATTACGTCGAATCAGCGGATCATCAGATTAACGTTCTTAAAACGATTCGCGTTGACACTAAAACCGTTAGCCGTGCACACAGCAACGCCAATACGCGGATACGCTCGGCTCCGCAGGCATCCTGCGCTCCAAATCACTCCGCCCTGAACAGCGAGTGCCCTCTGGAGGGTGCGCACTCCGGCCCTGCGCAGCTCACACAGCGCGCGAGTGAAGTGAACAAGCCACGATTCGGGACTGAGCCGCTGTGTGTGAGATCCCAGCGCAGATCACTTATTACTTGCAAGTGGAAGGATGGCAAGCCTAAAGACAATCATAACTACACAATGGGCAGTATTTGCATCAGTATTTGCAGTATTTTCATACTTTTATACTCTTTAATGAAAGGTGATACAAGGCGGAAGTCTGCGCCGTTTTTCAGCAGTCGTGTCACATGACCAACGCCAGCGAATCAGGAAGGTGGATGTCACAGTGACGTTGTCCAATGAGACGCCAGCTAGAGCTCAGCACAGCGTATTCGCGTATTCTCAATGTTTACACAGCACCGGAGCTGATACGATCTAGATTGAATACGTGGACGCTGGCGGATTCCCGTTTCCCCGCTTTTTCAGGGGGGTTAATGTAAACGGACAGTGCGTCCGCGAAGAAAACGAGACAGATACGGTCTAGTGTAAACGTAGCCTGAGACACACAACCATTCACACACACATTCACACCTACGGTCAATTTAGAGCCACCAATTATCCTAACCTGCATGTCTTTGGACTGTGGGGGAAACCGGAGCACCCGGAGGAAACCCACGCTGGCACAGGGAGAACAGGCAAACTCTGCACAGGAAGGCCCCCATCGGCTACGGGGCTCGAACCCAGAAAGTGACACAAGTGGTGGAACAGGTTAGTTGTAGAGCTGAGTTTCACACCGACAGTTTTTCGGCATATCTTGCATATAGCCATATTTTGACCTACAGTACATCAGTCTTGTCAAAACCGAACCACTTCCGCGCTAGAGAGGTAGACCCATGTCTCGCCACTAAATCATCTTATGAGGTTGTTGCAGGGGGCGGGGATTCCTGCATGTTTCCTCCGAATTAGCATAACCATGCGCTAGTCTAATCTGTGTGTTGCCGCCAAGGCTGCTGGTGAGTGATCACTAAGCCCATGTGACTGAATCCTGCCTGCTGTATGGCTTCTGCAGCACACATTTGGTGAATGAGGAGTTTCAGTGCGCCTTTCATTGTTTATTCCAAAATAATTTAAATACTCAATAATGTCAAATTGCACATCGTCAAAACAACATTTAAGATATCATAGACGATATATATCGCCCACCTCTATTTAACAATAGACATTGTCGCAGAGCAGCTTTACAGAAAATTGAAGACTTTAAACATGAGCTAATTTTCTCCTTAATCTAAGTCAAGGGCCCTTTTATGAAGAGGGTGCATATAAATCTGGGCAGGGTGTAAGTTCTGGAGGACGGGCTGTGGTGCCCTGGTAAAATAAACTGGCTGGACACTGTATTTACCTGAATAATCACGCTTGAATGTTGTCGAACTTCCTGTATTGTTTTTCACATGCGGTTACACAGGTCCAGTTAAAACAAGAAAGTGGCTGGTAGATTTTGGAATCCACCGGACACAAAACGTTAATTTCCATGACTGTAAAGCATGTTAAAGCTTTTCTTCAGGAACGGCCTATCGACTCAATGACACGGCCAACAAACAGTCCAGATCTCAATTCCTTTTTCATTTTCCCTGTTGGGTTGGGTTGTGGAAAGTTTTGGGTTTGCCTCCTTCCATACACAAATCCCCCGCGCCATGGCTTAAATCATTTATTTGTATTATTTTTATCAGGTTATTTGTACATTTTTAAAAATAAGAAGAAAAAAAAGACTATTGTATCTTCAAGAATTTCACATGAATGAAAACATGTTTTTGTCTTTTTAATGAGAGTTTTTCTGGTTTGTTTATTTAAATATGATGAGTTACTAAAACTATTTAAACTTTTACAGTCTCACACTCTCTGCAGTACTTCTACACTGGAGTTAGAGGAATAAATTTCCCAGAATTCACTGAAGTTGGTCTGGTGGATGGAGAGCAGTTCAGTTACTACGACAGTATCATCAGGAGGGTGATCCCAAAGGCAGAGTGGATACAGAAGGTCAACACTGATGATCCAGATTACTGGAACAGACAGACACAGGTTGTGCGGGGAACACAGGAGCTCTTCAAAGCCAATATGGCTACAGTGATGCAGCGCTTTAATCACACTGCAGGTAAACACACACACACAGTGCTCTCTACAGACTTATTACTTACAGGTTCTTATTGCACCCTCTTATTCACACTCACGTTCTCACACCTGTGGGGGATTTAGAGGAGCCAGTTGACATCAGAGGTGAGAATTTTCCACAGATTCATGGATTTGACGTCAAAACAGGTTATTCTTGAGATCAACGCAAATCCAGTGAGATTTTTTTTTTTTGGGGGGGGGGGATGTCAGGACCTCTCGTATATCAGGCAAGCTTACCAGCTGTGACCAGAGTTTAATGTCTGTTTATGGAAATCATAGCGAGTGATTTTATAAGGAGCATTTTGATTGGCCGTCTCCCTCACTTCTGCTTGAATCAGCCAATCACAGTACACGTACGACGAAGTTCAAATTTCCCCAGCCATATTTGTGAAGACCAGGATGATGCTTATAGCTCATAGGCAACGGTTTTAATTTTATGCACGTTTGAAACTTTATATGTTAAAAAACCCTCTGCAATTTTCTTCTGGTCTCAAGAAGTATTGTTAATAAGTACTAATTAAAATAAGTTAGCGCGGATTGTGGCAAATTTCTGTTCGGCTATTTTCGTGACCACTCGGCAAGTGACATCATCTAAGCCAAACAAACTGCTTGAGTTGAGTCCACTTCCGTTTACTTACATTGCTGTTCGGGTTGAGTGCAGACGTGCATTCAGGAATTTCCAAAGAAAAACCCCCATGCCTTATCAGGGCTCGAAATTCATATATTTTTTCACCAGCCAGCCGGACTAGTTCCCTTCCAAAGTAACTCGCCAAACAGAAAATCAACTTGCCAAAATTTGTTCATGTATGAATTTTACTTCTGTCAAAAATAACACAAAAGAGAGTATTCCATTGTTCATGACTAATGTGCATTTATTTCAAGACCCGAGTATTTTGATAGTTTTTTTTTTTTTTTTGCACACTTTACAAATTGGCATTTGCTGTTCCACGTTCTCCTCGCGATATCCAAAAAAACACCAGATGACTGACCCCTTACTAGTTCTTTTAGGAACCAATTCGTCCGCTTCCATTTTTAATTTGTTGCTGAAATTGACAGAGCTTACACGGTAGCCTATGCAGCACCAGCGACTGCACGAACTGAGTCAGCGCTGTAAACCGAAACTAGAAAATCTTCCTGCAAGTTCCTTTCAGCACAGAGATGTCGCCCGGGATTGGTTGGCGAGTGCATGACGTTATTGTTTTTTTACCCTTAGGCAGCCTCTCACATTACTGCCTGAGGGACAGGGAGAAAACCACCGGAAAAGGTTTTAAACAAACGCAACAAACACGAAACAAACGCAAGTCGGCAGATGATCATAAAATACACGATAGTTACAATATAATAATTATATGTATCTCACACAGAATTTTCGGAGATATATCGAGTATATTTGATATATCGCACAGCCCTAGTCTGAATCTTCGCTTCATATATATTTTTTATTTTCAACTAGCCAGCTGGGCTGCCTAGTGACAGGAATTACCCACCAAATGACAAATTAAGTCGCCTTGGGCGACTGGACCACCGCGACTTTCGAGCCCTGCTTATTGTTGTGCAGTGAACTGCAACAACGGGACCGGTTCAGGAAGAAGTTTGTACCTTTTTCTGAGAGAGGAGAAGAGGCAGAGAGAGTGGATTGGCTTTTTCTGAAAAAGAAGAGGCGGAGTGAGTGGATTGTGTTTGTGAAGCCAGAGGGTTGGGTTTTGTTTTTGTTTTTTTCCGGAAGAGGCGGCGCGAGTGGATTGTGCACGTGAAGCCAGAGGGTTGTTTTTTCCCGGAAGAGGAGAGGAGGCGGAGAGAGTGGATTGTCTTTTTCCGAAAAAGAAGAGGCGGAGCGAGAGGGTTGGCTTTTTCCGAAAAAGGAGAAGAGGCGGAGCGAGAGGGTTGGCTTTTTCCAAAAGAGGAGACGAAGCAGAGAGAGTGGATTGTGCGCATGAAACAAAATCAAGCAGTCAAAGAAGAAACGGAGCAGCAACGCTCAAGCAAAAAGGAGAAGATTGGAGGGAAACATTTTTACTTTTGATTGCAATTGACAAGTCGAGAATCCTGAGGGATCCTGTACAATCATTGTGGAAATGAGACAAAGGGATATTTCCTCGCTTAGAGTCGGCTATAAATAGTATAATGCCGCGGATGGCAGGCTAATGTGGCCTACCGGCGCACTGTCCAGCAATCGTTCCCTATATCCACTAGGGAGGGCGGTTTAATTATTCTTCAAAAGGGCTCTTGTTTAGTATTATGACGAAAGCAGGAATTTATCATAACTACCAGGATAAATCGTTTGGGTGCGAGTCTTGTTGATGTCCGGGGTCACCGCGATCAGAGTCGGCCGAGTCGCTGTCCGATTCTGAGGCCGCACGGTCAAACCAGTGAGCCATGTTCACCGATTGCTTCGCAACAGCCACAGCTTCATACAGATATGTGTCAGAAAACAGAATCCAGGGACACATGTCGGCCCGGGGGCATTTTGAGTTATTAACAGATTCAGAAAGTACAGTTTCTAAGCTTTCCAATGATGCCTTCCATGTGGAGATCTGACAATATTTGAAGAATGTGTGGCTTTTTGAAATAGTGTATACTTCTTAAAACAGGAAAGGGAGAAAATCGCCCTCAAAGTTTTCCATCTCAGCTACTCTGGGTGTAGGGCGGGCACATAATGGTGCTCATTTGCATGATATTAAGGAAAGCCCTACCCCCTACAAGCTAGCATGATACTACTTTCATGTAAACAAAGATCACCACGTCAATTTTCCTTCCATGCAAAGTATGCCCAACACAATTATGAAGTACAAAAATAAGTCCTAAAGTATACTTTAACGTTTTGTGGTTGAAAAATTACTCACACCGTAAGAAAGAAAGATAGCACGATGATGACACAACTAACACAACGCTAGTTTCATGTAAAGCCTCGGTCACAACCAGCCGTACAGTACGCGCTCCTACGGCCGGTCTACACGCAAAAAACGCAAGAAGCGCATGGAGAGCTCACATGAAATGCATGAGAGCGCGCGTGTGATGTGCTGATTTTCGAGCCGCAGACCGGCTGCAGAGGTTCTTTGTCATGTCAAACAAACTCTACGGGCGCTTACGTTTTTTTCAGATTGCAAGACAGACTTGCGGCCAACGTGCGTCTTTCTCCGTGAACAAAAAAAAAACGCAGCGATTTGGGAAACGCCAAAAATCGCACGGCCAAAAAATCGTACGTCCGGTTGTGACCTAGGCTTAACCAAACCACAACACTCTACGTTACATGCAAAAATAACCACACAGCTTTAGATTAATAAACTCACCCCATCAGAAAGAGAAACGGCGCCTTGCACACACCAATGCCTCCGATGGAATGTAGTCCTAGAACGGTCCGTGTATCATCCGATCATTCAAGTATTCCATTCAATCTGGAAAACGAGGTTGCGGGTTTTTTTGCTAGAAATGGTTATCTCCGATGTAAATACCGTGTGTCTGTTTGCTTCGCAGTGTTTCAGCTCCTCTGTGCTCTGTTTAGCTTCCTCATTCCATAGTCAAATCACACGCCTGTATGCAGTTAAGTAGCCACGAGCTCAGCTCGTATCATACAGCTGATTCGCGAAAAAAAAAAGACTTAAATCATCATGTGAATGGCCCATATGGTAATTTATCCACACCCCCCAGCAGGCTACAGTCCTGACAAAAATGAGACAATTTGCAACAAAAAATGTATGCTTTTCCAACAAAACAATCTATTATCTGAAACACTGATTGCATTCTTCAAGATCTCAACTTGCACATGATGGAAAAAAACAAAAATCACAAATTTCGAAAAAAAAAATGCTTCTTTTGTGATTCTCTCGGATTCGTTTCGGCCGACATGTGTCCCTGGATTTGGTGAGGGGTCACATATGGTTTCACCTCTCGATATTTAATTTGGAGAGTTCCTACTTCAAAATCGCTATCGCTTTCAGACATTTTACACAACCACTCACGACCACAGTCCGTACACGTGTGCTCGGTTCGCAGGTAAACACAGAGCTGCTCCCAGTCTGTTTGGCTTAAATGACGTCACGGCGACGGTCCCCTGGCGGTGAAAATGCGCATAAGTGAGATGTAAACAAACCTTCGGAAATTGGGCAAAACAGTATTTTAACCGTTTTATTCAATTTTAGGGTGCAAATTAGACACCAGGAAGATTGAATTCGCTTTTTGGGGCGTTCTTCTAGACAATAAAGTTGATATTCTATGTTTCACCTCCGACAGTTGCCTATGACCTTTACAGGTGAGTAAAATCCACTCTTTCTGAATTTATTTGACAGCATTGGCAAAAAGCATGCTTATAAACAGTGTTCAAGATGACCGGTATCGCATTGTAAAATGCGACCCAATTTTGAAGAATTGCTAATCAGTTTCCCCAGTGTATCGCATAGAAATGTGATGCAAAAAGTTGGCCAACTGCCAGCTTCCCTGGGCGAGTTATGACTTTTTAAAGTCCTCCTGGAGCCATGGCTCGCATTTTTTATCTATCCTTTATTTTACCAGGAATGTCCCATTGAGATACATTATCTCTTCTTCCAGGGAGTCCTGGCCAAGGTGGCAGCAAATAAAGTTTCAATATACATAGACAACATACACACAGAACATGCAATATTAACACACACACACACACACACACACACACACATATATACATACATATATATAAGCACACAGGCATTCCAAAAAATGAAAATAAAATTAACACAGACTAAGCACATAGACATTCCAGATGTTATGGACAAGAAAAAATAAAAAATGAATTAAAGATATAAGGGTTAAAAATTATGAAAAACAATGGCACTGTTGTGTGAGAACTGAGTTTAAAAGATTTTTAAAGACCTTTAGTGAGTGTAGGGAGCCCAAATTTAAAGTATTTTGTAATGTATTCCACTCATGTGCTGCAGATGATCTAAAGGCAGATTTGCCCAGTCCTGTCCGTGCAGGTGGAGACTGACGGAGGAGTTTTACTGATGAACGTGTACTGTAAGTGTTAGTGCAGAGTGTCAGTAGATTGCATATGTACTGAGGTAGTTTACCCATTAAAGCCTTTGTAATAAATACTCGGCTGTGAGATTTCCTTCTCAGCTGTAGTGATGTCCATTGCACCACGTCATATAGAGTACAGTCATGTGTTCTTCTACAGCATCAGTTACAAACCTCAAAGCAGAATGATAAACAACGTCCAGCTTTTTCAGATAGGATGAAGATGCATGCATGTATATTATATCACCATAATCTAATACTGAAAGGAAAGTGCTCAGTACTAATCGTTTTCTGGCAGTGAAAGGAAAGCATTTTTTTCAAACGGTAATAAAAACCTAATTTAGGACGAAGCTTTTTCAATATCCTTTCTATATGGACTCCAAATGATAACTTGGAATCTGGCTTGATAAGATATTTGTAAGAGGGTACCCTCTCTAGTTGAGTGCCATCTAGTGTTACTACAGTATACTCAGTAGAAGAGCGTGAGCGAGTAAAAATCATAAATTTGTTTTTTTGGCATTTAACACCAGTTTTAATTTGACAAGGGTCAAAATGACTTATGGGTCAAATGTAATGAATTAAATGCACACTGTAAGGAATCCATTGCTACTTGCAGTGATGCAGTGGTATAAAGGATTGTGTCATCAGTGTAAAGGTGAATTTTTGCTGGGTCTAAACCCATGCACATATTTATGTAAATAGAAATAAAGCAGGTCTTAAGATTGAACCTTGAGGCACACCAATTTTTACTGTAAGTAAGGTAGAGCTAAAGTGCACGGTGGGGAGCGGAGCTCTCACAATAGCGAATATTGTCCCGAAGTGTGGTCCTACCGGGCCATGCCCATGCTGGTTCATATGGGATCGTTTAGAGGGAGGTGTACATGAAATTTGGCTTTGCTGGGACCTCCGGTGGCAGAGTTATGAATTTTTAAAGGTTGGCTGGATCAGTGAATCATATGGAAACTTAAGGCGCGGAGGTGAGCTCATGCCAGGGCAAATAATGTCCTGAAGCGCGATCCTGCCGTGCCGTGCCCGTACTGGTTCACCAGGGCATGGGGAGAGGGAGGTGCACGAAATTATTTATGAAATTTAGAAGTACACCAAAACTTTGTTTTAACGTTACTCAGAACTCTTGATCACAAAATTAGCTTTAAAATGAGGGCTCAAATAGATTCCATTCCTAGCTGGATATGAGTAATGACCACAAATGGGTCTTAAAGCTTGCTGCAGTAGTCGTACCATTACATTTGCAAATTATCACAATGATATAAAGTTGTGGTTTGCATCCATTGCACATTTAGACTGTGTTAGGTACACTGGAGGAAATAATTATTTGATCCCTTGCTGATTTTGTAAGTTTGCCCACTGGCAAAGATATGAACAGTCTATAATTTTAAGGGTAGGTTTATTTTAACAGTGAGGGATAGAATATCAAAAAGAAAATCACATTTTATAAAATATATAAATTGATTTGCATTTCGTTGAGTGAAATAAGTATTTGATCCCCTACCAACCATTAAGAGTTCTGGCTCCCACAGACCAGTTAGACACGCCTAATCAACTCGTTACCTGCATTAAAGACGGCTGTCTTAAATTGACACCTGTATAAAAGACACCTGTCCACAGAATCAATCAATCAGACTCCAACCTCTCCAACATGGACAAGACCAAAGAGCTGTCTAAGGATGTCAGGGACAAGATTGTAGAGCTGCACAAGGCTGGACTGGGCTACAAAACCATAAGCAAGAAGCTGGGTGAGAAGGAGACAACTGTTGGTGCAATAGTTAGAAAATGGAAGAAATACAAAATGACCATCAATCGACCTCAGTCTGGGGCCCCACGCAAGATCTCACCTCGTGGGGTATCAAGGCTCATGAGAAAGGTGAGAGATCAGCCTAGAACTACACGGGAGGCGCTTGTGAATGATCTTAAGGCAGCTGGGACCACAGTCACCAAAAAAACCATTGGTAACACATTACGCCGTAATGGATTAAAATCCTGCAGTGCCCGCAAGGTCCCCCTGCTCAAGAAGGCACATGTGCAGGCCCGTCTGAAGTTTGCCAGTGAACACCTGAATGATTCTGAGAGTGATTGGGAGAAGGTGCTGTGGTCAGATGAGACCAAAATCGAGCTCTTTGGCATTAACTCAACTTGCCGTGTTTGGAGGAAGAAAAATGCTGACTATGACCCGAAGAACACCATCCCCACTGTCAAGCATGGAGGTGGAAACATTATGCTTTGGGGGTGTTTCTCTGCTAAGGGCACAGGACTACTTCACCGCATCAACGGAAGAATGGACGCGGCCATGTACTGTAAAATCCTGAGTGACGACCTCCTTCCCTCTGCCAGGACACTGAAAATGGGTCGTGGATGGGTCTTCCAGCACAACAATGACCCAAAACATACAACCAAGGCAACAAAGGAGTGGCTCAAGAAGAAGCACATTAAGGTCATGGAGTGGCCTACCCAGTCTCCGGACCTTAATCCCATAGAAAACCTATGGAGGGAGATGAAGCTCCGAGTTGCGAAGCGACAGCCTCAAAACCTTAATGATCTAGAGATCATTAAAGAGGAGTGCAAAGAGGAGTGGACCAAAATTCCTCCTGACATGTGCGCAAACCTGGTCATCAACTACAATAAACGTCTGACCGCTGTGCTTGCCAACAAGGGTTTGCCACCAAATACTAAGTCTTGTTTGCTAGAGGGTTCAAATACTTATTTCACTCAAAGAAATGCAAATCCGTTTATATCTTTTATATGAAGTTATTTTCTGGATTTTCTTTTTGATGTTTTGTCTCTCACAGTTAAAATAAACCTATCATTAAAATTATAGAATGTTCATTTCTTTGTCAATGGACAAACTTACAAAATCAGCAAGGGATCAAATAATTTCCTCCACTGTAGTTCTTGACTTGGTGTTATCCAGAAATTAAAAATAGGGCGTCCACACGAGGCTTTACCTGGCCGTCCAAATTGAGTATTTTACATTTTGGAAAGAGGAAACTGAGTCAGGTCTGAAAGACAACCTGACGTGTCTGGCTAACACTATGGTTCTTGCAGACATGATCGTAAAGGGAGGGAATGCACTGCATACCTTCTGGGGACAGCACTCTCTTCCTCTTGGTGCTGATGTAGTCTGGTATTGTTTATTCTAAGCAGACAGGATTCCATTTTGATTGAAACATGTAACCAGATGGTATACTCCTGGGTGCTAGGGAACCAAATTCCAGCTCAAATGCTGTTGACTTGTAGATAGATTGCATCGCTGAAAGTTGGTGAGGCACAAGAGGCAGTCTAGAGCTGATGTAGTCTAATAAGACTGTCTGTCTTGTATTCTATATACCAAGTTGACAGGATACCATTTTGATTGAAACACAGCCAGATGGTACGCTACTGGGTGATTGGGAACTAAATTCCATCTCAAGTGTTTAGATACCGTAGATTGCACACTGCAAAAAATTGAAAACTGAATTTGAGAAGAGTCACTTAATGCTAGTGAAATGATCTTGCTGCATGGACAGATATTTTTATTTGATAAATCTTAGAATAAGTTGGTTGCAATCTAGAAGTAGGTTTAATAATCTCAGAATTGGTGTCTTGTATTCTTCTAATAGGAAATGCTCGATCGTTTCAACTATTTTCAAGATATTTTCACTTGCTAAGACCTCATTTTTTGCAGTGCACAGATTAAAGTTGATGTGGCACAAGAGGAGTTTGATGCTGATGTAGTCTTCTGTACATACTGGGCAGACAGGATTTGGGGGTCTCTAATGAGGTACATTGACCATGCCAGATACCAGGAAAATGCATCTTTCAGCCCTTGAAAATCCAAAATTTTCTCAGCTCGAGAGAGGGGATACTTCTCCCCCCACCGGCCCATTTGGGCCCAGTAGTAACCTTTTTTTCCCGTTTTTGGTCAGCTGCTGTTCTCAGCTCTGATCTTTGGACTGAGGGAGGATACCGGAGCACCCGGAGGAAACCCACACAGGCACGAGTAGAACATGCAAACGCCACACAGACCCCAGGTTCAATCCCAGAACCTTCTCGCTGTGAGGTGAAAGCACTAAACTCCTGCACCACCTGATTCTTAAACCTGATGGTGTTAATTAATTTTCTGTGTTGGCACAGATGTGTGTGTGTGTGTGTGTGTGTTCTCAACTGCAATGTAAAATTGATGCTATTGGACACTTTACAGTTAATATTATGACTCGTTTATTGCTGCTATCACAGGTGAGGGTTTAGACTTTTTTTTTTCTTTAGCAGTAGTTATTTTTCCACTCGGCGCTGTTTCTCTTGTCCTGTTGAGTTTCACAGTCCTGTGCAACACGTGTTTCTTTCATTTGCGCTCCTCTTGTCCTGTCATTTATTTGCAGTTTGTTTATTCCTGTGTACCTTGTCATTGTATTATGTGTCACACGATGGTCCTGGGGAAATGACATTTCATTCCTACACAGGGTTAGTTAAAATAATGTGAACACTAATGGATTATTTTTCTCCTGGATGTGTGGTGCGCCGTGACCGTGAAATGTGTGTCCGGGCTTTGAATGGTACTGTTGCTCAAACAGGTTGAGACCGTCCTGTAAATCAACTTGCACATATGATGCATGTTTTGTGGGTAAATGGTTTCTACCACTTAAATATTAACATAATTTTGACTAACCCATGGATTAAAGTTTTCCGTCGCTATGACGGATTTCCATCAACTGGGAGCGCTAAAGGTCAATAATGAGTGATGCAGATCCGAGGAAAAAAGGGGGGTAGGCCCATAGGTCTGACACCGATGTGATTTAGAACTTCACCAAGCTGCTGTGATTGCCTGTTGTTGAACCCTTTCTTGTGCTATGTTTGAGTATATGTAAAGGAATAAGTTGTTGCGCTAGATAGGCATAAATAAATGAATAAATACAGCCTACGCTACTGTCTAGTCCTGGGGAGGCTCGGCGTAGGCCACTGATGAAACAATTTGGCTGTCCTACTACTAGGCAACTACTTGCCTACTACTAATACTAGGCCTTTTGTAGTAGTAATAATAGTAATACAGTAAGCCCTCAGTATTCGCGGGGGTTAGGGACCGAACATGGCCGCGAATAAGCCAAAATCGCGAATACTTGTAACCCCCCCCCCCCATAAAACTGCTCACAAATGCTTATTTTGATGTCTAAAACACTCCCTATACGAGCCACTGCCGCAAAACTCTTCCCTTCCTTTAGCATATCGAGAAGTCCTACCTTCTCCTGCAGCGTCATTACCTTCTTCTGGCGCTTAGGTTCCTTGGCAGGAGCCTTAGAAGATGCAGAGCGTTTAGGAGCCATTGTAGGGCGTAAAAATTATTCAAAAAGACCAAGAAGGCACAACACATGAACAAGTCTGAACTACGGGAACCGCGAGACTGTACTGTACAATGCGCTCATTCGTATCAGCCAATGAGCAGCAGCCCGCCATTCAAACTTCAGCCAATAGCGAGCAAGCATTCGGCTCCGAGAATGTAGCAGTGCGTAAACGTTCGCAGTGCGTAAACGTTCGATATGTTCGCCACAAATGACCGCGAATCGCTGAGATTTCCACGAATGTATAGGAAATATGTTCTATATAAAATCTCGCGAATATGTGAATTCACGAATACTGAACCGCGAATAGGCGGGGGTCTACTGTAATAGTAGTAGTAATAATAATAATGATATTTGCCTATTGAAAGGTGATCAGGTGAAAAATCTTAACAGCCCTGTTGAAGCCGCAGCAAGACCTATGCTATTAAGCCTTTTGTCGGTTAAACAGGCTTCAGCAGACAACGTCCTGGAAAGGCTGTGTTTTCCTTTGGTTTGATTAGCCTACGATTTAATCTTTAAACTTTATGGTTTCAGCAGTTCGCTTAAACATTGGAGGCTGCAGAGTCGGGCTGCAAGATTTCCCGACACTTGTTTAAGATGCCAAACTTCATAGTAAGGAGAAAATAATTCCACAGTATTTAGTGCCTCGTCAGTCTCAAAAATTAATAGTGAAGGACTAACGTGAATTAAGTGCCAAAAAAACATCTCGTAGGCCTATTTTACATTTTCAAAAAAGTCCGGAATTGGAAGTTGGTCAGTGGAGTGTAATGAAGTGTCTCATTCACTAAACACAAAAGGTCGGAAAACAGTGGAGAAAACCGCTATTGCTTAAATAGGCTACTAATGTTTTACATTAGTAATTTAATGTATGTGACAAATAAATTCATTGATTAAATAGATAAAGAAGCGAATACTCCGAAGCTCAAAATTCAGGAAAGTGGCTCCGGTGTCGCAAGTGCACAAGAACAGTTATTTGAAAGTTAACCTGATGAATTTGTGCGTGCGCATGCGATTTCATGAAGAACCGGGACAATTGGCATTCGGTGAAAGATTCACACCTCTGACTCATTATATTCGCGCGCGCCCTCTCGCCCACTGTTGCTTCGTTTTCCCGATTTACACGCGTGTCTGAAGATGGAGTTTTCAGAAATCTCCACTCTGCCCAGAGTTTGCGAAAGTAGCTGTTTTCACTGAAACCTCCGTATAGATGTGAATGAAAGGTGCAACCGAATAAATAAATATGCATCTTTTTTTTATCCGGCTACATGTAGGCTATCACTGCGCAAAGCCTCTAATGTTGAAATGGTAGTAATATTTGTTAAAATAATAGTAGGCTAATTTCCACATTAACTGGTAAAATGGCCCAAGGGATGTGATGGGGGGATGGCCGTTTTATAAGGGGGATGATTTGAGATTTTTATTTCAGAAAGGGGGATGCCTCCCCCCACATCCCCCCTCAAGTCGAGTACTGCGTATAAGGCCATATTTCACCTGACATAGGCCCTTCGATTTCCATCACTAGAGCGCATCAAATTCCTTTCGGTTTTGCCAGCATGGACGCGCTTCTTTTAAATGAAGGCACAGCATGGTTCAAGTTCGACTGCACTTGCACTTTTCTCTTAACCACTGTTGTGCATTACTAAAGTATTGTTGAAATAAATTTGCACTTTGTGCTGAAAACTTGATGTTTCATCATTTATAGCCAGTAATGACAATGGTAAAGTCTTGCCTTAGCTTTAGTCATTGTTAAAATTATGTAAATGTACTATAAGTAGGGGCCGAGGGGATAATGGACGACACGGCGTTTAAAATTTGACGCATCGCTGGCACAGGTTTTCACTGGGGTTCAGCTCACAGGACTGAGATGTTCAGGGCAGAAGCTCGATTCTGTGCTCAGTGAACCGTTTGTGTTGATTTGGGCATATGATATATATCTATCTATATATATTTAAGATGGCGCCGTGGACGGTTGCCTTGGTACTTCGCTCTCTCGTACTTTCTACGTTTTTGTGTATTTGTTGTGTTTCTTGCGCTTCTTCTCTGGTCACATACTCCAGAGAAGAACTCATAAACATTGGAATAACCACCAGTAAAGTTTTTTTTTTTTTTTTTCATCGATCCGGAAAATTTTCCAGAGCTACTTGTTGGAGGAGCAGCAGCTTTCTATGGTCTCTGCCGAGGATGCCGGAGACACCGGGGGAAGCGAGCCGGTGCGCTCGTCAGGCTGAGGCAGCGGGGGTTTCGCACTGTGCTCCTGTCTATTCACCTGGCTAACGTCCGCTCTCTGGCCAACAAGATGGACGAACTCTTGCTCATCAACACGGATTTTAACAGATCTGCTGCCTTGTGCTTCACCAAAACCTAGCTCGGTGAGCACATCCCGGACACTTCTCTCCACCTGCCTGGATTTCACCTGCACCGAGCGGACCGTGAAACGGAGCTCACGGGGAAAACGAGGGGAGGCGGAGTCTGCTTTTACATTAACGAAGGTTGGTGTACTGATGTCACAGTTCTAAACAAATCATGCAGTCCTCATCTGGAGACATTATTCATAAACTGCAAACCATTTTATGCTCCGCGAGAGTTTTCCTCGTTTATTCTGGTTGGAGTTTACATCCCCCCTCAGGCTTGTGTTACTGAGGCGTTACAACACCTGGCTGACCAGATAAACACCGTGGAGAAAAAACACCCGGACTCTTTGCTCATTGTTTTGGGGGACTTTAACAGAGCAAACCTCAGCCATGAACTGCCAAAATATAAACAGCACATTAAGTGTCCCACCAGGGACTCTAACACTCTGGACCACTGTTACACTGACTACGTTTACATGCACATCCAAATCGAGCTGCTGTTGGTAATCGAGCTGAAGGTCCCAGCAGGGTGCCAGAGAAATCCAATCCTACATGCACGCAATGAAATCGGGCTATTGTGTGAGGTGCATTGTGCACCCGAGCCACAGGTGGTGCAACACGCCCCATCGTGTTGGTACACTTCCGGTTGTCGTCATGAAGAAGAGCTATTCAAGAGTATAAACAAAGTTATCAGTTCCGTGTTCTCCATTGCGCGTTTTTCTCCCGTCCATGAATTTTAATATATTCAACTCCTTAAGCTGAATGAGCATGAACTCTGCCTCCTCATTGCTCCAGAAGTGCACGTTTCTGCTTGCCTGTGGCAGTGGGGGCGTGGTCAAGCGCCGGTCTGTGACAGGAGGGCGGAGCCAGGGAAGGTGAGTGGCAGAATCACTTCACCTGACGGTAATTAACCTGTGTTTGTGTGTCTTCCCAGTAACCACGCCCTATTTAAGGAGGCAGAGGGAGAGCAGAGGGGAGAGCTCATCCCGGGACTAGAACACAGCGCACGCGCGTGTGTGTGTTTTTCTCTCAAGAATAAAAGTAGGCTGTTAAACTGAAAAGTCTGGCAATAAAAAGCCTATTAGTACCAGAAGCTTTGTCCCGCCGTCCTCTGTGCTCCACCCACACTTCAGAGAGCTCTACATCGCCATTTTCTCTTCTTCATTTGTTCCTCCTGACCTCTTCTGCTGCTCGCTACTACTGTTGTCATGCCGACCGAGGCTGTTGTGTTTCCCGCTTGTGGTCTCATCACTCGTCACTTCTGGAAGTAGCTCGACAACTAGCTCGATAGGGTATACATGCACAAAGTAGCTCGGCAGAAATCGCATAAACTAGGTCGTGTAGCTCGATTCCGAGAAATCAAGTTCGGTTCAATTTCAGCCGAATTAAGGTGTATACATGGCATTTTGAACTTCGATTTCAGTCAAGCAACTGCAGAAATTCGATTCTCTCTATGTGCATGTAAACGTAGTGACTGTTTTAAAGGCCTCGTACCACTCTGTCCCCCGTGCAGCCTTGGGACTATCTGATCACTGCATTGTTCATCTTATCCCGACCTGCAGGCAGAAGCTGAAATCTGCTAAGCCTGTAGTTAAGATGGTGAGGAGATGGTCCAATGAGGCCAAAGTGGAACTACAAGCCTGCTTTGACTGCTCTGATTGGAGTGTTTTTGAGGCTGCAGCTTCAGACCTGCATGAACTGACTGATACTATGACATCTTACATCAGTTTTTGTGAGGATATATGTGTGCCCACCAAGACCTTCCGCACATACAACAACAACAACAAACCCTGGTTCACCGCAAAACTCAGGCAGCTTCGCCAGGCCCAGGAGGAGGCCTACAGAAGTGGGGACAGAGTCCTGTACAAACAGGCCAGAAACACTCTCAGTACGTTTACATGCACATCCAAATCGAGCTACTGTCGGTAATCGAGCAAAGGGTCCCAGCAGGGTGCCAGAGAAATCCAATCCTACATGCAACTGTGAAATCGAGCTATTGTGTAAGGTGCATTGTGCACCCGAGCCACAGGTGGCGCTACACGCCCCATCGTGTTGGTACACTTCCGGTTGTTGTCATGAAGAAGACCTATAGTGTTGCCAGATACTGCTGACGTTTTCCAGCCCAAAACATGTTCAAATCCGCCAAAATGCACTTAAAACCTCCCAATCTGGCAACACTGGCAGTTCCGTGCTCAAGCTGTTATGCTTGCTCTAACAGACTGTATGGCTACAAACTGTCCAGCGCAGACCACTGTTTTGTAAGACAACTTATTTTGCACAATTGTATATTTTTCTAAAGTCCATTTTTTGCTTACAAAAAATATTTTTTTTGCTTACAATTTAACTTGTCTTAAACACACAAAAAGTTCAATTGTTTTGTTTTTATTGACATTCTTCAGATGTTGGATGGATATATATATATATATATATATTTATATATATATATATATATATATATATATATATATATATATAAAAGATACACACACACACACACACACACACACACAAATACAATGACTTGTTTATGTACACAATTCACA
This sequence comes from Neoarius graeffei, assembly GCF_027579695.1. NCBI lineage: Eukaryota > Metazoa > Chordata > Actinopteri > Siluriformes > Ariidae > Neoarius > Neoarius graeffei. The sequence continues at coordinate 3,536,224 of NC_083592.1, read as the reverse complement.
GCTATGCAACAGCTGTACAGATGTATTTGGTGATACAGTAAGTGAGCTAAATTTTAACAGTGCAAACAATGCCACAAAAAGAAAAGATTCATGCCGTTGTCATGATGCGTTGTCATGCCGACCGAGGCTGTTGTGTTTCCCGCTTGTGGTCTCGTCACTCGTCACTTCCGGAAGGGGCAGTGCTGAAGTAAGTAGCTCGACTACTAGCTCGATAGGGTATACATGCACTAAGTAGCTCGGCAGAAATCGCATAATCTAGGTCGTGTAGCTCGATTCCGAGAAATCAAGTTCGGTTCAATTTCAGCCGAATTAAGGTGTATACATGGCATTTTGAACTTCGATTTCAGTCGAGCAACGGCAGAAATTCGATTCTCTCTATGTGCATGTAAACGCACTGACTGACAAAAGAGGTGAAAGCAGCTAAGAGGAGCTACGCTGAAAGGATCAAAAACAGCCTTTCAGCCAACGATCTGGCGTCAGTGTGGATAATATCACCAGCTACAGGAGACCATCCCCCAACACTGCAATGAACCATCAACTGGCTGACGAGTTGAATGTGTTCTACTGCAGATTTGACACATTCACACCTCTCCCCCCCCAGACATTAAAGACCCATTTACACCCCCTGCTATTCTGCCTCCTCTCGCCTCTGACCCCCCACCAGCACTCAAGATCTGTGAAGAGGATGTTTGTCAGCTTTTTTGCAGACAGAAGATCAGGAAGGCACCCGGCCCAGATGGTGTGTCACCCTCCTGTCTGAAGGTCTGTGCTGATCAGCTGGCCCCCATCTTCACCCAGATCTTCAGTAGATCCCTGGAGCTGTGTGAAGTCCCCTCATGCTTCAAACGCTCCACAATAATCCCGGTTCCCAAGAAAACCACCATCACAGGACTGAATGACTACAGGCCTGTTGCCCTCACATCTGTAGTCATGAAGTCCTTTGAGAGACTGGTGTTGTCACACCTGAAGGACATCACAGACCCCCTGCTGAACCCCCTGCAGTTTGCCTACCGGGCAAACAGGTCAGCAGATGATGCAATCAATATGGGACTGCACTACATCCTGCAACACCTTGACTCTGCAGGGACGTATGCCAGGATCCTGTTCGTGGACTTCAGTTCGGCGTTCAACACAATCATTCCAGACATCCTCCACACCAAGCTCACCCAGCTCACTGTGCCCTCCTCCACCTGTCAGTGGATTATAAACTTCCTGACTGACAGGAAGCAGCAGGTGAGGCTGAGGAGCATCACATCCAGCACCCGGACTATCAGCACTGGTGCCCCCCAGGGGTGTGTGCTCTCCCCACTGCTATTCTCCCTTTACACCAACGACTGCACCTCAAGAGACCCGTCTGTTAAACTCCTGAAATTTGCAGATGAGACAACGGTCATCAGCCTCATCCGAGACGGTAATGAGTCTGCATACAGATGGGAGGTTGAATGGCTGGTCTGTTGATGCGGTCAGAACAATCTGGAGCTGAACACGTTCAACTGTGGAGATGACGGTGGGCTTTAGGAGGAGCCCCCCCCACCCTGCCGCCCATCACCATCACCAACAACACTGTGACTGCTGTTGAAACCTTCAGGTTTCTGGGTTCCACAATCTCTCGGGACCTGAAGTGGGAGACCAACACAGTCACCATCAAAAAGGCCCAGCAGAGGTTGTACTTTCTGCGCCAGCTCAGGAAGCTCAACCTGTCTAAGGAGCTGCTGACACAATTTTACTCTGCCATCATTCAATCTGTTCTCTGCTCTTCCATCACTGTTTGGTTTGGATCGGTCACCAAGCAGGACAAGAACAGACTGCAACGGACAATAAGGTCTGCAGAGAAAATTATTGGTGTCAACCTGCCCTCCATCCAAGACCTGTACTTGTCCAGAGTCAGTAAACGGGCAGGTAACATCTCTGCAGACACATCACACCCTGGTCACAAATTGTTTAAACTTCTTCTCCCCCCTGGGAGACGCTACAGATCACTATATGCAAAAACAACCAGACACAAGAACAGTTTTTTTTTCCCTCAGGCTGTCTCTGTGATGAACAGCTAAAACCGGACTCAAATATCAGTAACATCGACTGTGAAATATCTCCACACTCATACCATCATTCTGTGCACACTGTATATTTATATTTACTAAGTCATCCTTGCACTATGCACCATTTTGCACCAAAAGATTAAAAAAATATAGATATAATATATTCAGGGCTCGACATTAACGCTTGTCCGGGACAAGTGATACTTTGTCGGACAAGTTCATCGTCTCAGTTACTTGTCCAATCGGATAAGTGCCAAAATACGCCGATATTCGGGTTACATATCAAATGTATCAGTTTATTCACATGATTTCCGAAGCATCTCACTCGACATATTGTTTTGATGAATCGCCGGATGTTTCTATTCGGAAAGAGCGATGTGCGCACGCGCAATATTCCACTTGCGAAACCGGACAATACCGCTTCGTGTATTTGAGCTGAAAAGTAAATGGTCGTTTATGATTGGTTTTAATCGTGTCATACACGTGGATTTGTTGGCATTTCTGTCGCCAGGATCATTATTCAACTGTATATTTATGTTGAGTGTGTGGTAATTTCCAAATCTTTGAATTGTTGTTGATGGTGTTCATTATATAGCCGAGTGTGCGTGGCGGGGTGTGCTGGGCTTGGAATGTGCGCCTGCATGCATGTGGATTGACAGGGAGTGAGAGAGGAGTGGGGAAAGTTATCTATGAAATACCAGAAAATACTAGAAAATGTCCCTCCTGAAGTTGGCTTCAGGGTGGGGTCAGAACACGCAGAACTCAAGGGTTGATAGATGAAGACGAATAGAAACTTTATTTGTATCCATTCATCTGTGAGTCAATAGAGGTGTGGAGGTCTTCATAACAAGATATATTATCTTGTCATTTGATAACTAGATTTCAGTGTATAATAATCAGTGGTTTACAGTATTAATCAGTCAATTTTGTTTTCAGTTGTTTTTATTTGTAGCATTGTTGTTATTTGTTTCTCTTGCCCAAACTAGTGATATCTCATCAAGTCATAAATTTTATGATAATGTTGCTTTTTGTGATATTTGTTACTGAGCTGCAGAGTACTGATCTGTGTATATATAATGGTTAGTGTTTCTGGATCTCATAGTATAGTTATTTTGTTCTTAAAATTTTATGTTCATAATTTCTACTCTATTGGAATATATTGCTTCTGAACTTCAGCATAATAATTGGTGAATTATGGTATCAATCAGTCTGTTTTACTATATTTTTGAACTTTTGCCTCAGTATATCAAGTATTGATTACTTTTGATTCATAGATATTATGCATATGTTGTGAATTCGGAAACAAATGCCATAAAGATTGTTGGGTTACAAATAGTTTGTGGGGGTTTTTTTCCTCAAATATTTCTCTGGGGCGGCATGGTGGTGCAGTGGTTAGCGCTGTCGCCTCACAGCAAGAAGGTCCGGGTTCGAGCCCTGTGGCCGGCGAGGGCCTTTCTGTGTGGAGTTTGCATGTTCTCCCCATGTCCACGTGGGTTTCCTCCGGGTGCTCCGGTTTCCCCCACAGTCCAAAGACATGCAGGTTAGGTTAACTGGTGACTCTAAGCCCATGTTTACATTAGACCGTATCAGCGGATCATCAGATTAACGTTTTTAAAACGATTAGTGTGCACAGAGCAACACCAATACACGATTCGTGTGCACACAACACCACCAATACACGGATACGCTCGGCTCCGCAGGCATCCTGCGCTCCAAATCACTCCACCCTGAACAGCGAGTGCCCTCTGGAGGGTGCGCAGTCCGGCCCTGCGCAGCTCACAGAGCGTGCGAGTGAAGTGCACAAGCAGTGTTTTCGGGACTGAGCTGCTGTGTGTGTGATCCCAGCGCATATCACTTACCACTTGCAAGTGGAAGGATGGCAAGCCTAAAGACAATCATAACTACACAATGGGCAGTATTTGCATCAGTATTTGCAGTATTTTCATACTTTTATACTCTTTAATGAAAGGTGATACAAGGCGGAAGTCCGCGCCGTTTTTCAGCAGTCGCCTCACATGACCAACGCCAGCGAATCAGGAAGGTGGATGTCACAGTGACGTTGTCCAATGAGACGCCAGCTAGAGCTCAGCACTGCGTATCCGCGTATTCTGAATGTTTACACAGCACCGGACCAGACACGATCTGGATTGAATACGTGGACGCTGGTGGATTCCCATTTCCCGGCGTTTCCAGGTGGTTTAATGTAAACGGACAGTGCATCCGCGAAGAAAACGAGACAGATACGGTCTAATGTAAACGTAGCCTAAATTGACCGTAGGTGTGAATGTGAGTGTGAATGGTTGTCTGTGTCTATGTGTCAGCCCTGTGATGACCTGGCGACTTGTCCAGGGTGTACCCCGCTTTTCGCCCGTAGTCAGCTGGGATAGGCTCCAGCTTGCCTGCGACCCTGTAGAACAGGATAAAGCGGCTAGAGATAATGAGATGAGATGAGATATTTCTCCGGACAAGTCAACTTCACATTCGGACAAGTAAATTTCCTTTCAACTTGCCCGACAGGACAAGTGGTTTCAAAAGTTAATGTAGAGCCCTGAGATATATATTCTTTTTTATATTTACCCTTCTACATGTACATAGCTTTTTGTCTACGCTTTTTTTTTTTATGTTTACTAAGAGAGCTAAATGAAACCGGAGTCAAATTTCTCGTGTGTGTTCACATACCTGGCAATAAGTGATTCTGATATGATTCGGGCATCTGCTTATTTTACAGTTAGGATCGGGTTCTTTTCATCCTTCTTGTTACACCAAACCCACTGAAAATGTTTTCTTGCCAAAAAGCTTTGTTTTTGTTCCGTCAGACCAGAGAACATGGTTCCAGTCAAAGTTGTCGTAGCATTTCACAAACTTCACGTGCTTACGTCTGTGATTAACTGACAGAAAAGGCTTTTTTTTTTCTGGTACCTTCCAAATAATCTGTTGGCATGGAAGTGGAGTCTGATGGGGGTTTTGGAGACTTGGAAACCCCAAGATTTTACTTTTTCTTGTAATTCACCAGCATTGATCCTTGGGGATGGGTCCCCCCGCCTTACCCTCCTCAGTGTACGTGGGGGCAAAGTAAACTCAGTTCCTTTTCCAGGTGAGTGTGTAATAGTTCCAGTTGGTGGCCACTTTATTACTACCTTAACAGGAGAAATGGACATTGAGGTGAGTTTTTTTTTTTTTTTTTTTTTTAAATCCCCATTCCCTGACTGATCAACACACTTCTCCCTCATTGGGTTTGTGTGTCTCCTTATCTTTTCCATGTTGGTGTTGATGGAATTTGGCCTCTGTGTCGCCTCATATTTGTTCCCCAGTTAATCAGGAAGTCATGGATTACAGCTTGAAAGTTCCTACACACTCCAATCAACTCAAACATGTCCAGTTTAAATGGGAAACATGCTTTAGGTACATTGTGTTCACTATCATTTCCAGGGGTGCCAATAATAGTGGCACATTATTTTCACCAAAAAATATATATATATTTTTGATGAGCAATTTGTTTTCTCTCTGAATAAATTTTTCAATTAAAGGTTGGATGATTTTTTTTCCCTCTTTTTTTTTTTCCCTCCAGTGTGAGGTGAAGCAACTTCACCAAAGGTGGGATTTTTTTTTCTTTCTTAACCCTTTTTACTAATCTTTACAAGGGGTGCTGATAATTGTGGAGGGCACTACATAGTTATATTGAGGAATGACCTAAAACTATTTAAAGACTTGATAAACGATGTGTTTATATGAATGAATTCCTAATGGCTCGTTCAGAGGGACTTGTACGGTGGATGTTCTACACAATCGAAGCCCAATAATAAATGGATTTAAAATGTGTTATTCAACACAGAAAATGTATGAAGTTAATCTGGTGAAGTTTCGTTAGCAGGCATTTATTTAACATTTATGGAAGGCATGCTGATGTCTGTGCTTTGTAAACATCAGCAAGTTTCCTGATGAGAGTTGGTTCATATTGCACTGGATCAGCTATATCCAGTTGTTCCCTCACCAGTCTCTTGTTTTCTTTCTCTTGAATTTAAAGAGAGAAATCATGCAGCTGCTTCTACTTCTGAAAGTGTAAATCCTCTCTGCTGAAGACTTGAGGACCTACCGTAACTATTAAATAAAACTTTGAAGAGTTAAAATGTGAAGCACGTTCATTAATAAAGTAAAAGTTGTAATTGTTGGCAGACTGCTGTGGTATAAAACTCAAGCTATGTTTAGTTTTGTTAATTTATTTGTTTATCTGTTTGTTATTATTATTATTATTATTATTATTATTATTTAAGCAGTTACAGTGAAAGAATTGTGAAAGTTGGGGGTCCTGCAGCTCCCTCAGTCCCCCGACTTCCTGTGTCCTTGCACACACAAATGTCCTAGAAGATTGATTGAGTCATGCTGAGGATGGAACTGGTTGCTGACAGCTTCTTGTACTGGAGGTTGATGAATACAACACCGTTACAGTTTAGAGTGAAGCATGGAAATCTGAAGGAGTTATTTTTAAAAAATCAAGAAATGACGCGAAGTACTGTAAATGCCATCTAATTTTTATGCCTTGGCCATTACATGGTGGCTGCGTTATGGGTTTGTTCATCTGTCTGAGACTCTCATTAGGGCAATTCCATGTAAATGTCAACCTCACCATGCAAAAATAAAGCAACATGTAATACATCAAAACCACTCCCAGAGATCTCACCTAGGCCTCTATTTTACAGATGTGAATAAGTTGAACCAATTTGTAACCAACCTAATATGGCACTGTCAGTCTTTCTTTCTTATAATGTAAACCCCAAGCTAAAATCAACTTTGATCATGTACAATTCTATATTATTGCCACAAGCCACAGAAATGTATGCTAAAATCCACAAAACAGCAAAACAATAGCCATCCTAAATATTATTTAAGAACTTTGATAGTTTTAGCTGATATTTAGAGAGTTTTTCAAAGGGTTATGGTGGTTAAATTGCTGATTTTCTAAACATATGCCATGTCTATTTCAGACGCGTCACATCCATAACGGAATTTCGTCACATCCATAACGCTGACTTTTCCTTCCGAAACTCTGCATGAAATACAAAATATTTTAAACAAAGATTTTTTAATATTCACCTTGGACCCCTCTATCAAATGGATATCTCCATTTCGACATTAGGTTTACAATTTCACAGAGTTTGATAAAAATGTACAGTCACCCAAGAAAAGTGATACTTTTTCTGTCACATCCATAACGCGTCTTTTATTGCCATTTTCTGGCATGCCCTAGATGTACTATGGGGATTGTTCTTGTTCTATCACTTCTCCAGTATGGTACAGCCTTAAAATATGCAACACCTGTTTAAATACTGGGAGACAATAAAACATGCACTGGGTCATTTGTTGCCATTTTGAGTTCAAGTGTCACGTCCATAACGCTGGAATTGCTCATTAGCGCGATATCTCAAGAACGAGTGCTTAAAGGTTTGTAGGATTTATATGGAATCATAATAACCAGCAGGTGAACTGATTACAGTTTAGAAGTCACAGCCAGGGCTTTCTGAGGTCTGTCTGAAATACTCTTTATTCAGTCGCTTCCTTCCGGTTTGAAGTATATTTTAAGGGTAATAATAATGTTTATTACTTGTATTGCACATTTTAACATTTGGTAATATGATCCATATAGTATTTCAGGTGTACAAATTAATAACAAGAACTAGATCTGTTGGGGGCAGAGGCAAAGCTGAAATAAAATGTGAGTGATGTAATTGTTGAGCCTGTAGAAGATGAATACACACAGGTGTGGGTTGTGTGGCTTGTGTTGATGACCAGTGAAACAGCGCCGTGTCAGTGGACTCGCTGAAGTGACGAGTAAATGCAGTTTGCTCTCTGACCTCATCTTGTCATTATTGTGAATCCACAAACAAATACAGAACAATGCTAAGGTGCGAAATAGTGTTGGGTTGTTTTACAGTCAGGGTACAAAGTTTGTGTCACAGGGGTCCAAAATTCAAATTGATTCAAACTGGTTCTTGTACCGGTTTTTAAGTGAAGGACAAGTTAAAGAACAGATTTCAGGTAATTCTTTGACATGTGTGTATGGTAGTTTTGTGTAATCTGCTATAAGATAAAGAAGATTAAGTGTAGCTTTAAGCAGGGCTGGGAGAAACAAATGAAGTGATTCTCGGAGAGGACTTTTTTTTTTGACAATTCAGAATCCGCTACTTCCATAGTGCTTTTAAATATAAGGCTGTAAGTTTTCTGTTAGTTGTCTCTAATATTTATGTCCCAATATCTTGACCACATTTTAGGATGAAAATAATCATTTTAGATATCTCATCTCATTATCTCTAGCCGCTTTATCCTGTTCTACAGGGTCGCAGGCAAGCTGGAGCCTATCCCAGCTGACTACAGGTGAAAGGCGGGGTACACCCTGGACAAGTCGCCAGGTCATCACAGGGCTGACACATAGACACAGACAACCATTCACACTCACATTCACACCTACGCTCAATTTAGAGTCACCAGTTAACCTAACCTGCATGTCTTTGGACTGTGGGGGAAACCGGAGCACCCGGAGGAAACCCACGCGGACACGGGGAGAACATGCAAACTCCGCACAGAAAGGCCCTCGCCGGCCCCGGGGCTCGAACCCAAGACCTTCTTGCTGTGAGGCGACAGCGCTAACCACTACACCACCGTGCCACCCCATTTTAGATATGTTATTTTATATTGAAAAATTAGCTGTCTCGGCGAGGACATTTTTTTTGACACAATTACATACTAATTTGATCAAAATAGTCTGAAAACGTACTGGCATTCAACATTAAAGCTTAACTATGTTTCCAATCATATGGAACCAAATATGTGTTTTGTGGTATAAAGAATGATTTAAGTGCATCCCTTTTGGAGCTACCTGTGGTCAAAAAAGCACTTTTTCTAAATGACACGAGTAATTTTGCTAAATATGACATATATATTGCCATACATTCACCAAAAATAACGTTATCACCAAATTTTTTTTTTTTTTTGCATGGTAAATAGAGCTATCACAGGGATACAATAAACAACCAAGTTTATTTAGTCAAGTCTTTTGATATTGAAGAGAATAAGTGTTAAATGTGATTTTTAGCACCTGGCGACTTGTCCAGGGTGAACCCCGCCTTTCGCCCGTAGTCAGCTGGGATAGGCTCCAGCTTGCCTGCGACCCTGTAGAAGGATAAAGCGGCTAGAGATAATGAGATGAGATGAGATTTTTAGCTTGCGTACCCTGATTGTAAAACAACCCTGTTTCATTATTAATGCTTCTGTAATCCTGAGGAAACGGCAGCAGATGATTATTATGGGCTTTGTCCCAATCTGCATACTATCATACTGAATAGTCTGTCAGGACATTCGTGTTATTTAGGGAAGCTCTTTAGTGTGCATTCTGTAGTTTGTGTTGCAGCCTAAAATGATGTGAATGTGTCCAGCTTTGCACTCAGATCTGTGAGATTAATCAGTGTAATACAGGACACAAGCACACACTGAAAATGCTGTTTTGCAAGTCGGCTGCAATAGAATTTTTCTACTAGAAAGGATGAAATAAATGACAAGAAAAGAAACAGTAGAAAACATAGTGTAATGGTTTGAGTAGTGAATGGGTTTTCATTTAACCATGTGCATGCAGGAGTTCACACAGTGCAGGAGATGGTCGGCTGTGAGCTGGATGATGACGGCACCACTAGAGGATACAGTCAGTTCGGTTATGATGGAGAAGATTTCATCAGTTTGGATCTGAAAACTCTCACCTGGACTGCAGCTAAACCTCAAGCTCTGATCACCAAACACAAGTGGGAGAAGAATCCTGGTGACACTGTGGGCCGGAAGAACTACCTGGAGAACATCTGTATCGAGTGGTTAAAGAAGTACGTGTCTTACGGCAGAGAGACTCTGGAGAGGAAAGGTAAAGTGTGTGATCTGTTACTGTAACACACACACACACACACACACACACACGTGTTTTTCATGTTTAAATCTCCATGAAAAATGAGTTTATTCTTTATAAACTCCACATTTACAGATTGTGTTTAAATATGAATATATTTTTCTGTCCAACACTAAACCGTCTTTCACGTCTTTGTCGACAAAAACGTTGATCACATGACGAGTAACATTTAATTTGACTGTGAGGGAAAATCCTGTTCCACTTCTGTCTCAATAGTTTTGTGTAAAACGAGTTTTTCTCGTGTTCTTTACAGACTTTTACACATTTTCTGTCCTCGCTCCCCACTGTAAGATCAGAGTACGCTGCTGTGAGTTTTCTCTCTCACACACACAAAACCCCTTTTCCCCTTCAACACAAATGAAACCTGAGAGAATCCAGATACGAATCGGGAATGATTGACAGGTGTGAGGCTCTGGAAGCTCCGCCCCTTCCCTCCATGTCCCATGAGTGTGTGTGTTGATTTTTCCGACTGAACGATGCGGCACTTCGACGTCTCTCTCAGTAAATGAGGAACGTTTTGAGTTCATTAAAGTGAAATAAACTCTATCGGTGTGTGTTTGACTCACAGAGACGCCACACAACTTTACTAACGATTAGAGCTCGTTATATTTATTAAGGAAGTCACGAAAAACATTAAAGCAAAAAAAGGGGACGTTTTTCCTAAAATATGAAGAAAGTAAACATTTGTGCTGAAAACTTTCCTCCTTTCCTGCAGAAACCGTTCTATTGTTTCCATCTTCACTAAAACACACAGACTGGTGTTAAGGACGACACTGAAAACGTCCTCACCGGGGATACAAACTTTTCCTCATCAGGGTCACATGAGGCGTTTATAAATGAAGGGAAAAAGAAGAATGCTGTAATATTTGCGTCTGTGTGTCTCTGCAGTTCGTCCCGAGGCGTCAGTGTTCCACAAACGCTCTCCTTCTCCAGAGGTGGTGTGTCACGCTACAGGTTTCTTCCCCAAAGCAGTGATGATCACCTGGCAGAAGGACGGAGAGGACCTGATTGAGGACGTGGAGCTCACAGAGACGCTACCCAACCAGGATGGAAGCTTCCAGAAGAGGAGCATTCTGAAAGTCCCAGCTGAGGAGCTGCAGAGACACAAATACACCTGCGTGGTTCAGCACAGCAGCTTGGGGGAGGGGAAGGATTTAGTGCTGCCTGTGAGCGAGCGGCGAATCCTGAGAGGTCGGAGAAACACTTTCCTTTAAAACTCCAGATTTACAGAGTGAAAGCTGATTTACTGCTGCAGCAGAGACTAAAGACTCTGTGTTCATTTAACAGGTGGAGGATGGATTGCTATCATCATTGGTGTCCTTATGGCTCTCGTCGCTCTCATCACTGTTGTCGCTGCTGTTGTCTTCTTGAAGAAGGCAATGTTCTCTGGTGAGAGGAGGAAGGAGGCAGATGTGAAGTTTTCAGAGAACAGATTTACACTCTCATATTCTGAGAGGATTTGATGAATATTTTGCATATTTTTAATCTTCATTAATAAATTAGACGAGACAATAAACTGATATGAACTCATTATCTCATGAAGCCAAACACAGCACTGAGATTTTATAATAACTGTCTGTCCATCATCTGTGTTTCAGGATTCGGACCTGTTCCCTCCAAACCCTGTAAGTGAACCTTTATGATCCATAAATGATGTTTAAAACCACTACATTATTTATTAGCAGTGTTTAGTTCACTTTGTGACGGATTTGAATGTTTTACAGCCTCTGAAGGAGATTCTTCCTCCAACAACTCTTAAACTGTGGCTGTGTGTCTTCCTGCTGGAGTGAGAGAGTATAGCGGTGTTCACACGGCACATATTTGCATCGATGCTGCACCGATGTATTTTGTTGCGATATATCTTACACCGGTGTAAATTTTGTGGAGCGTTCACACGTCACAACCCTGCTTACTAGAGAGAAGCGTGTTAGCACCGGTGCAGCCCCACTTGCGTTCACACGGCAGTTTTTGCGACCGTGCTATACGATAGTAATAATGCGGAAATGAAATATGCGCATGCATGAAAATGTACTTCCTTTTCCCGGTTGTCATGGCATCACCAAGCGCCGGGAAAACAACGTGGATGAAGACGCGCAGTTCTGTTGTTGTTGATATTCGCCATTTTGGAAGCACAAAATACAGGATGCAAATTATGCAATGCCTGTATGTAATCAGCTCTCCTCACGCGTAGCAAGTCTACCCCGTAGCGTTCAGACGTCCCATTTTATATCGGTGCTGCCCCGCAAACTGGCATTTACTCCGGAGTAAATTTCTTAAACCACCTCCCGAGCAGGGTTAGATTTGCACCAGTTTAAGCAGCTTTCAGGGGCGACACCGCTATAACTTTGTACCATGTGAACGCTCTACCGGGGCAGCCCCGGTGCTACACCGGAGTAAAAGTTGCCATGTGAACACCCCTAAAGACATGATGATGTTTACAGTGTAATATGGAATAAAAATGTGTGTGTGGAGTGAAAATCCAGCAGAAAAGCCTGAGCTCACATTAAATCTCAGATCAGAGCTGATCCTGTTTCTGTCTGTGTGTTTTTCTAGGGGAGAGGAGATGGAGATGAGGAACACACACACACACACACACACACACACACATATATACATACACACACACACACGCACGCACGTTACTCCAGTGGGTAATCTGCTCTCGGTGTGGGATTTTTATTTTATGGCTTTTTATTGTGAACCTGTTATTGCTGTAAAATGGGATTATTAGATTGTTCGGGTTTTTTCGGTGTAAATTCTCATAATTTGTGTTTGGGTTAGATGTGTGTGTGAGTGTGTGTGTGTGTGTGTATGAGCTTCTTTCCTCTGTTCATTTATCCCCTGATTTACTGCAGAATTTAATCCCGTCATAACGTCAGGACACGACAGGTTTGATTTCCGTCTTTAACCTTTTAATCCAGTGCGATTTTCCTCAGCAGCTGTTTGTGGAGCTGATTTGTGCGTCTCAGACAGGAAGTGTGTGAAGCTCCAGATGTGATGCGTGTTGAACAGATTTGACTAAAGTGTAAAAGATGAGGAGTGACGCAGCAGAAGCAGGAGTTCATGCTGGATGATCAGCGCTCAAAGCTTTTATTTTCTCCACAAGTGGAAAACCCAAAGCAGCTAAATGACATGGCACTGATTCCATTATTGATTATTTAACTCCATTTAAAGCAAAAACCAATCCGTTCAACACGCTGACGCATCTGTACGACCCGAATCTCTCCCACAATCCCTCTGTTCTGTCTGTGGAACTCTGAGTGAATAATAAAGTGTATTTTCTTCACTCTGAGCGCTGAGTTTTATTTATAACTCTCTTCTTTTAAAGCCCGTGATCTCAGTGTCCGTTCTGTATTTACTCTCGTCATCTCCACACATCAGACTGCAGAGTTCTGTGCCAATAATTCAGCTTGAAAATGTTCTGAAGTGAAGCTGGTGAATTCTGTTTAGAAGTTGCAGCTGAAGCGTAATAAAGAAGAGAGAAATGAGAATATTGTGTGTGTTTTTGTTAAAATCTGCACCGAGCCGTTACAGTCACACTGCTGGATATTAAAAGGTTGATGAATTATTGTGCTGTGTTTCCTGCACATGTCCTTTTTCACTCAACTCTGGTGTTGATCTCTAAATTCAGTGTGTGTTCAGGATCTTCATGACCAGCTGCATCGACACTCTGTCACAAAACCCCTCTGAAACAGAAAAGTCGCCTGCTGTCTGTTCCCAAGCCGGAGGATTTCCCCTGAACACTCCAGAAATCTCACTCTTCCATGACGTCATCCAGATGTGTTTATTTTACTTTCGTTTCACTCTCAGAGGCTCAGTGACAGAAAGTCACGTGATTAACAGTCAGCCCCAGAGCACACTGTGACTAATCACTAAACAGCCTTCTGGTCACGTGACTTCACTCCTGACTCTGTGTGAAAGGCATTTCTCAGCCCCTGACTCTGTAAACCTGGTGTTTATTAGATGTTTCTGCTGCTCCACATCCACAAAGTTTCACTCAACACTCATCTGTCTGTGGAAAGCTGGGTTTCAGATACATTTGTTAAAGCGCCACCTGGTGTTAGTGTTAATTCATTACACTTTATCACCTGATTTCTATTTCTGATTTTATGGAAGTTCGGAGCTAGAATTATAGTTGAGCTATAATCATCTCAGTTTACTGTAAATAACATCTAATAGGCTTTAGATCATGAATCAGTGTGTGAACTTCTCCGCTTCACCTGGTGAGATATATCCAGGCCTCACGCTGCAGACAGGAAGTGACCCATAAACCAGTAATGACATCATAATGCTTTTCCTCAGCACCATGAGAACTAAGTGGAAAGCTGTGTGTAAGATTTCTGTGCCCTGTAAAGTTATTAAAGCTCTTCAGTCATGGTGTAAATCCTGGGACTCGGCTGATCTGATCTCAGCCGGTGAGAGAGAATCACAGGTTCAGGAAAAACTCACAGTTGTCCCTCAGGGACTCGGATTCCTGTTTTCACTCCTCTCAAGAAACTTCACTGGAGAAATGTTCCCACTGAAATCCTGAGATATTCCTCTTACACTCTTGTGCAGTGGTTCTTTTCAGCAGTGAACTTGAAGTGAAAGAACAAAACCTCATCAGTGGGATAGGAGCAAATATTTATGAGCGCAGGGGAAAGAATTTTAAAAAGAAAGGAAGAAAGCAGCTGAACCCTGAAACTGTGGAACAAATTCAGTTCCTAAACAGAAACTTTCACTAAAGAGGCACAAAACCTCCATTACACATTAAATAAAACACAATTATTAGTTCATATCACACTTACATTTGCCAATGAATTAAAAAGTGGATTAGAGCTAAACTGATGGTGAATAAATAAGTTATTTTTGTATAAATACTAGATGCATAGTGCACTACTAGAATGCAGTGGTTAGCACTATCGCCTCACAGCAAGAAGGCCCGGGTTCAAGCCCCGTGGCCGGCGAGGGCCTTTCTGTGCAGAGTTTGCATGTTCTCCCCGTGTCCGCGTGGGTTTCCTCCGGGTGCTCCGGTTTCCCCCACAGTCCAAAGACATGCAGATGATGAGATGAGAAATACTAGATGCAAACTATTCTAAATATCAAGTGAGGAGATAACTCAGTGAATAGATGTATCTCATCTCATTATCTGTAGCCGCTTTATCCTGTTCTACAGGGTCGCAGGCAAGCTGGAGCCTATCCCAGCTGACTACGGGCGAAAGGCGGGGTACACCCTGGACAAGTCGCCAGGTCATCACAGGGCTGACACATATGGCCCTTTTCCACTACCCTTTTTCAGCTCACTTCAGCCCGACACGGCTCGCGTTTCGACTATCTCCGAGCAGCACGACTCAGCTCGCTTCAGCCCTGCTTAGCACCCAAAACTCGCACCGTTTTGGAGTGGGGCTGAAGCGAGCCAAAGCGAGCCGAGTGGGGCTAGGGGTGTGAGGAGACACTCCCCTGTGCACTGATTGGTGAGGAGGAGTGTTCTCACACGCCCACACACGCCCCGCGAGCGCGCTGGGATCTGTAAACACCATAAACCCGGAAGAAGAAGAATTACGAATTACGAGAATTTCTGAAGCCTTATGCGCCTCGCCTCATCTATACGCTCTTGCCAGTATCTGTTGGTGTTGTCGGTGACAACAAGCCACAGCACCAAGACCAGCAACACTAACGACTCCATGTCCTCCATGTTTATTGTTTACTATCCGGGTTGTGAGACTACCGCTTAAAAGGTCACTGATGTCACTGTTTGTGCCGCTTAACGACATCACGCGACGTCCACCCACTTTCGCTAACTCCACCCAATGTGTCCACCCACTTCCAGCCAGCACGGTTCAGCGCGGTTGTAGTCGAAATGCAACTCCAACAGCCCCACTCAGCTCGACTCAGCACGGCACGGCTCAGCCCGACTCAGCCGCGTTGGTAGTGGAAAAGCGGCAATAGACACAGACAACCATTCACACTCACATTCACACCTACGGTCAATTTAGAGTCACCAGTTAACCTAACCTGCATGTCTTTGGACTGTGGGGGAAACCCACGCAGACACGGGGAGAACATGCAAACTCCACACAGAAAGGCCCTCACCGGCCACGGGGCTCGAACCCGGACCTTCTTGTTGTGAGGCGACAGTGCTAACCACTACACCACCGTGCCGCCCCCCTGATGATGATGATGATGATGATGATTATTATTTTCCCTGTGTAATTTAGTGAGTTACTTTTGAAATCAACATCGACAGGGGAGTCACGTGGTACACCCGCCCAGGATGGCTGTCTAAACCAGGGGTTCCCAAACTTTTCCATGCCAAGGCCCCCCAAACAGCATTAGCTTCTGGCCGGGGACCCCCTTTGCAAACCCACAGACAATGCTACAAAATATGTAAAGAAACATCAACTTTTAGAATGTTTTCTCTTACTTTTATTCAATATTCAATAACTGTTACATTTGTTTAGCATAAGAATATTATTAACGCACATGTTTTCAACACAAATATTTTCGCACTGAACAATAAACTTTTCAACAAACTGTTGATAAGAACAGCACAAAAGAAATCAAACCATTCTCAATTGTGTGTGTGTGTGGGTGTGGGTGTGTCTGGGAGTGACAGATGGTTTACACTAGTGGGAAGGATGGGCTTGGTGGCTCTTACATAGTTTGTCAACCCTGGGCTTAATCTCCGTCAGTGCCATACGCATGTCATTGTCCACATGTAGACGTGCTCTATGTTTGGTTTTGAGTGCCTTTAAAGTTGAAAAGCCAGACTCACACAAGTAGGTTGTTGCAAAAGGGAGAAGGCATTTCAGTGCCCTGTCAGCCAAGCTGGGATCGTCCTTTCTTACATGTAGCCAGTAGTTAGACAGGGGAAGAGCCTCAAAGTCCATTTTTAAATCCCCTGAGTTTGTCATCTCAATCAGCTCCTCCTGTGACTTTAAGTCCAGACCTGAACTGACCCCGGGGGCAAAGGGGTTCCTAACCCAGTTTAAATGTGTGTTTTCGAGGTCAGGGAAATAGTCTTTGAAATCTCCTTGGAGGTGCTCCAGGTGGGACTGGATCAATGGAGAGACGGAGCCCAAATCATCACATGACAGCAGCTCCTGGTGAAGTACGTAGTGGGAACATTTCTGTAACTCCCTCCTGGAGCTTGTTTGACCACAGCATGATCTTTTTGGAAAAAGCACGCACTTTGTCTTGCACCTGGAGTATGTATGTGTCACGTCCTTGCATGCTTTGATTCAGTACGTTTAGATGCTGGAAAATGTCTGACATGTATGCAAGTTTGCGGATCCAGGTTGCATCGGTGAACCGATCTGCCAGCTGATGCTTTTCAGATGAGAGGAACTCTGCAACCTCCCTCCACAGCTCATAGACACGGTTCAAAACTGCGCCCTGTGACAGCCAGCGCACGTCCGAGTGAAGCAACAGCCCCTCAAAATGAGCGCCCATCTCATTACAAAGCAGGGTAAACAGTCTGTGTTTCATGGGATGGGCTTTAATAAAATTCACTACTTGTATAACCTCTTGTAGTACCCGATTCAACTCGTTATCCATCCTTTTTGCGACCAGTGCCTCGCGATGGTAGCCTGGGCCCGCCCATCCTAAGCGTGACGCAACACGAGGGCCTGTTGCAAGTCTGGCCAGGCAAGCTATCTACAGCTCTTCCAAGCTCCCGAAAAATCGGGAACCAATCAACTTTGAGCATCTCCAACGGCCCTGGGTAGAGGCGTGTTCAAGGCAGTGACGTAGTAGAACTGCGACCGGAAGCCATAGATTGTTTACAGAATCTATGCCGGAAGCGCTTCATTCACGCTTCCGCATCTATTACGCATAGATGCTGTATTGAAAGCATTCAACGGGAAGTTCTCATTGAAAACGGAGCAAAGAGCAGCCCTGGAGGTATTTATTGAAAGGAAGGACGTTTTCGCCTTGCTCCCGACCGGCTTCGGTAAGAGTTTAATCTACCAGTTAGCCCCGTCGCATCACATACGTCAGAGGAAAGAGCGATGTGATTGGTTTAAGCTTCGTCACAGCCTTTTCTGGCTTCGACCAGTAGCAAACTGAGGCATTTCAGGGAGGCGGGTCAACCACGGGCTCTGGGAAACAGTTGGGCTTAATATCTTGGCCAGACCAATAGCTCAGAGAGCTTTGTCGCGTTAGCCAGGCTATCACGATGGAGCATGCAGTGTGTGGCCACTACATGCGGGGCCTTCTGCTTAATGAGCGCGGTCACTCCACTGATCTTCCCGGTCATTGCCGCGGCTCCGTCCGAACACCCCCACACACAACGGGTCCAGTCCAATCCGTTAGACTTGATGTAATCGTCCAAAACTTGAAAAATGTCTTTCCCAGTAGTTCTTAGTGCTTTACAAAATAGTATTTCCTCTACAATACGCTAGCTTGAGGAGCAAAGCAGCTTGATAAATGGCGCAAACCGCAACGTCACAGGCAATTGGAGAGATGAGCATGGCAAACAACGTTTCGATATCTCATCTCATTATCTCTAGCCGCTTTATCCTTCTACAGGGTTGCAGGCAAGCTGGAGCCTATCCCAGCTGACTACGGGCGAAAGGCGGGGTACACCGTGGACAAGTCGCCAGGTCATCACAGGGCTGACACATAGACACAGACAACCATTCACACTCACATTCACACCTACGCTCAATTTAGAGTCACCAGTTAACCTAACCTGCATGTCTTTGGACTGTGGGGGAAACCGGAGCACCCGGAGGAAACCCACGCGGACACGGGGAGAACATGCAAACTCCGCACAGAAAGGCCCTCGCCGGCCACGGGGCTCGAACCCGGACCTTCTTGCTGTGAGGCGACAGCGCTAACCACTACACCACCGTGCCGCCCTGATTAAAAACTAATTACAATATATTTAATAATAATTATTTTAAAAATATATTTTTTTCGCAATTTTTTTGTTATCGTCCCTCCAACTTTCTGAGGCCCCCTGGCGGCCCCCCAGGGGGCCGCAGCCCCCACTTTGAAAACCACTGGCCTAAACCAGAGCGGAGCTCGGAATTCCTCAAACCCTCGTTAATATTCATGTAACGTCGATAATTTTACAATATATTGATTTAGGTAGCTTTACTGCAGTGTGATGAGTCAAAAAAGTCACTATTTTACATGGAATCAGCCTACTGCTTCTGGAGGGAAACCTAGGCAAGGCAAGTTTATTTATATAGCACATTTCATACACAGTGGCAGTTCAATGTGCTTTATAGAAGTAAAAGCAAAACAGTAAGCAATAGAAAATAAAATTACATAAAATAAATGGGGAAGAAAAATAATATAGAATTAAACAATAGTAGAAATAAAATAATAAAATTAAATAAAAGTTCAATTAAAAAAACAGCAGAATAAAATAGAATAAAAGTTAAGTAAAATTTAAAACATGCAGAGACTATAAAAGTAAAGAGTTTAAAACATGTAGAGATGACAATATTAATAATTTAGCAGAAAGCATCTGAAAACAGCTTGGTCTTTAACCTAGATTTAAAGCTGCCAACAGCAGGAGCATTTTTTATGTCCTCTGGCAGTTGGTTCCATAGCTGTACTGCATAGTAGCTAAAAGCTGCTTCACCATACTTTGTTTTAATAACAGGTTTTAACAGTAAATTTTTCTGCTGCGATCTGGTAGATCTGATTGGGTTAGGCCGCTGCAACATATCAGAGAGGTAATTGGGCCCTGTACCATTTAGAGATTTGTACACCAGCAGCAATGCTTTAAAGTCAATTCTGTAGCTTACTGGAAGCCAGTGAAGGGACCTTAGAATTGGAGTAATGTGCTCTGTTCTTTTTGTTCGTGTGAGAACCCTAGCTGCTGCATTTTGAACCAGCTGAAGTCATTTGATGGTCTTTTTTGGCAGGCCTGTGAAAAGGCCATTGCAGTAATCAACCCTACTAGAAATGAAGGCATGTATAAGTTTTTCCAGATCATTTTTTGACATAAGTCCTCTTAATTTGGAAATGTTTTTTAGGTGATAAAATGCTGTTTTAGTGATTGCTTTCATGTGACTGTCAAAGTTTAGCTCGCTGTCAATGAAAACACCAAGATTTTTAACCATTTCTTTTGTTTTAATCCCCTTTGTGTCAAGAATAGTGGTAATCCTGAGTCTTTCATCTTTTTTCCCCAAATAGAATTACTTCTGTTTTATCTGTGTTCAGCTGAAGAAAATTTTGTGACATCCAGTTGTTGATTTGATCGATACACTGGTAGAGACATTCAAGGGGGGCATAATCATTAGGTGATAGAGCAAAATAAATTTGGGTGTCATCTGCATAGCAGTGATACAAAATTGAATTGTTCTTGATAATTTGCCCAAATGGGAGCATATAAAGGTTGAATAGTAATGGTCCAAGAATCGACCCCTGGGGGACACCACAGGTCAAGGACATTGATGTTGAGGAACAATTTCCCATGGTAACAAAGAAGCTTCTATCTTTTAAGTATGATTTTAACCAATTGATAACTTTATCAGTCAACCCAACCCAGTGTTCAAGTCGATATAGAAGTATGTTGTGACCAACAGTATCAAAAGCTGCACTGAGGTCCAGTAATACCAGGACCGATGTTTTGCCTGCATCAGTATTAAGACGCATGTCATTTATAACTTTAATCAGCGCTGTTTCAGTGCTATGATTGGCACGAAATCCTGACTGAAAGTTATCAAAACAGCTGTTTGATATCAAGAAGGCAGTTAATTGATTGAAGACAATTTTTTCAAGGATTTTCCCGATGAATGGTAGATTTGATATTGGCCTGTAGTTGTTTAATACTGAAGCATCCAGGTTATTCTTTTTAAGTAGGGGCTTTACAACGGCTTTTTTCAGGGACACAGGAACAATGCCAGTCTCTAGGGATGTATTTATGATTTGAAGCACATCTGTAATTATAAGATGAAGAACAGACTTAAAAAAGTTGGTGGGCAGAATGTCCAATTCAGATGTTGAAGAACTGAGATTTTGTACAGTTTTTTCAAGAGTCTCATAATCAATTAAACAAAATTCTGACATTGTGTTAAAGTTATCTGTCTGTGTCACTGGTGATTGCAGTTTTTCAATTATTTGCAACTGAGATATATTATGAGCAATATTCTGCCGTATTTTATCAATTTTACCTTTGAAGAAGGATGCAAACTCATTGCATTTATTAACTGAGAGAAGTTCAGGTGCTAATTGTGGTGGGGCATTAGTTAGCTTCTCTACTGTTGAAAATAGCGCACGGGCATTGTTCATATTCCTGCTGATGATGTTGGAGAAGAAAGACTGTCTTGCTTTACGAATTACATAATTATATTTACAAAGCATCTCTTTATGGATTTGATAATGGATGTGAAGTTTAGATTTGCGCCATTTTCTTTCAGTCTTTCTACATTCTCTCTTTAGCAGTTTAACAGCTGGGTACTGCTTCCATGGTGCTTTCTGCTTATCATTGACTCTTTTAATTTTGAATGGAGCAATATCATCCATAATTTGGGTCATATTTAAATTAAAAATTTCCAGTAAATCATCTACAGAGTCTGACATTTTGGTTGAGATCCGTGAGAGAGCTTGCTCAAAAAGAACACGTGTTGTCGTTTATGACTCTCCTACCCATAGTCGTTGAGCTGTTCTGAATGTGAGGAGACATAGAAACATCAGAGAAAACACAGAAATGATCAGATAAGGCCAGGTCAACAACAGTAGTAGAAACAGTAAGACCCTTTGTGATGACGAGGTCAAGGGTATGACCACGAGAGTGGGTCGGCCCCTGTACATGTTGTACTAGGTTGAAGTTGTCAATAAGTGCAAGTAGTTCTCTGGCATAAGTGTTTTCAGGATTATCTACATGCAAGTTAAAAGCCCCAGATATAATCAGACAGTCAAACTCTAAGCAAATGACTGACAACAGTTCACCAAACTCTTCCAGAAAGACTTTGGCTGAATGTCTCGGAGGCCTATAAATAGTTAATAATAATATGTTAGGAGAGCATGTAACAAGTGCACATAAGTGTTCAAAGGATGTAAAATCACCAAGTGAGGATTGTTTACATTGAAAAGAGACTTTGAATATATTTGCGATCCCTCCACCTTTCCCCTGTCGGGTAACATTCATAAAATTAAAATTTGGGGAGTTGCTTCAATAAGGGTGGTAGCACTATTTGCTTGATCCAGCCAAGTTTCAGTTAGAAGCAAAAAATCAAGATTGTGATTACAGATAAGATCATTAATTAAAAATGACTTGTTTGAAAGTGATCTAATGTTCAGAAGAGCTAGCTTTACAGAAAGTCTAGAAGTAATATCCGCTTGGGCATTCTGATATTGTTTTGAAACAGGAAGGAGACTAGACTGGTTTACCCCCTGGGTTAAATATGCTCTATTTTTTCTATTTCTTATCAACACAGGAATAGAGAATGACATAGGCATACTGGGTCCCAGCTTGTTTTCAAAACTACACCCAATGCAGGGACCCCCAGCACATCATACTAGACTTTCTGTATGTTCCATTTGGTTTGAGGGTGGAAAGATTGGAGATGTCATGTATCTTAAATGGCCCTTTTCCACTACCCTTTTTCAGCTCACTTCAGCTCACTTCAGCTCACTTCAGCCCGACACGGCTCGCGTTTCGACTACCAAAAACCAGCACGACTCAGCTCGCTTCAGCCCTGCTTAGCCCCTAAAACTCGCACCGTTTTGGAGTGGGGCTGAAGCGAGCCAAGCCGTGCCGAGTGAGGCTGGGGGCGTGAGCAGACACTCCCCTGTGCACTGATTGGTGAGGAGGAGTGTCCTCACACGCCCCGCGAGCGCGCTGGGATCTGTAAACACCGCAAACCCGGAAGAAGAATAATTACGAATTACGAGAATTTCTGAAGGCTTATGCGCCTCGCCTCATCTATACGCTCTTGCCAGTATCTGTTGGCGTTGTCGGTGACAACAAGCCACAGCACCAAGACCAGCAACACTAACGACTCCATGTCCTCCATGTTTATTGTTTACTATTCGGGTCGTGAGACTACCGCTGAAAAGATCACTGAATCAGTGACATACAGAGCATCGTGGACGAGTTCGCGGAGCGCAAGGCTCGTCGTATGCCCTTCAAATAATGCGCGCAGTAGGCTATTTATGTTTTATTATGAGCCATGTACAGTATGTCGCCTAATGTTTTTTTGTTTCTGAGTTACATGTTCGTTTGAAGGACTTAATGTACAAAATAACATAGTTGCACCCCGTAGTGTTGAAATTGGTAAACACAGTGCATTCAGTGAGGTTTGCACCGCCCTCCTTTTATTTCTGACTCTTCCTGTCACCGTTGCAACCTCTGAGCGCTCATTCGTATGCCCTTCAAATAATGTGCGCAGTATAGGCTATTGATGTTTTATTATGAGCCATGTACAGTATCCTAATGTTTTTTGTTTCTGAGTTACATGTTCGTTTGAAGGACTTGATGTACTAAATAACATAGTTGCACCCGGTAGTGTTGAAATTGGTAAACACCGCAGTTGCGGACATTTTGTAGCCTAAAATGATGTTATGATAAGCTTTAATAAAGGGCCCGGTCATTTGCCCCACCCCCGGCCCAGCTCTGACTTGTTCTGCCACTGTCACTGATGTCACTGTTTGCGCTGCTTAACGACATCACATGACGTCCACCCACTTTCGCTAACTCCACCCAATGTGTCCACCCACTTCCAGCCAGCACGGTTCAGCGCGGTTGTAGTCGAAATGCAACTCCAACAGCCCCGCTCAGCCCGACTCAGCTCGACTCGGCACGGCACAGCTCAGCCGCGTTTGTAGTGGAAAAGCGGCATTAGATGATGAAAAAGATTGGTAGCCAGCTGAAAGTCCTGGGCGAACACAGTTCAGTCTGTTCGTTAATTTTTGATGAACTGGGTACACTGCTTGTCGCAACAGATTTGGGCTGGAAAAAAAGAGTGTAGCCATTGGCAGCAGTTTTTGCATACTATTTGGGAAATCCATGCAGGGTGGAGACGAAGATGGTACAATGAACTTAGAAAAGCGAGACTTTGGTGAGGTCTTTGTAAGTGTCTCCATGACTGTCTCTGTGGTGACTGTCTCCCTGATAGTCTCTGTGATGCTTGCATGGGGTCGAGATGTAGATAATGCAGCCTTGACATGATTATCTTTAGCCAGGTCCTCAATCTGGATGGAATCGCATGATAAAATCGCATGCTCACATTCTCCGTGTGATTGTTGATGTCCTTGGCAGTCTGCCCCAGATGGTTCTTGGCAGTCTGCCCCAGATGGCTGTGTGTCCTTGGTGAAGACTTGCATAGATGATTGTTTTGGCTTTGCAGAGGTAACTAGGTCAGTCTGCGACATCTTATCAACTGTTTTCCTCAATGTTGGCTGAGAGAAAATTGCAAGTCTATAATGATCTGCTAAAACTTTGGTCCCAATCCAGCTGAGTTCAGTGCTATTGGCAGTGCTATTTGGCCTGAGTTCAGTGCTATTTGACCTACACAAACTTCGTTGGCTACAACTTCATTGAAGATGGCGGAGCCACCTGCTGAATCTAAAAATCCATTGAAGGACAATGTTGCTGGTGAACTGACTGCCATAAGATCTATTCTTGAGCAGTTAGCTAACGATATGACTGTAGTGAAAGGTGGTATTGAGAGTCTTAATGAAACGGTGACAACTCTTGGTGGTAGGATGGACGAAGCAGAAACGAGAATTTCCCGCCTGGAGAACGAGGAGAACAAAGCGAGCTCAACCAGGAGAGAGTTGGAGAAACAGAACCGCCGCCTGCAAGAAAAACTGATGGCTCTAGAGGGCTTTTCCCGACGTCAAAACGTTAGAATCTCTGGTGTCAAAGAGGGGACAGAGGGCTCTGACAATAGAGGGTTGTGCGAAAACCCTGCTGTCTGAGGCGTTGCAAATTGAAGCGGAAGATGCTTGGTTTGAAATCGATAGAATTCATCGCGTGGGCCCTAAATCCAACGAGGAGGATCCGAGACCTAGACACATCATCGTCTGCTTTTTAAGGGATAAAGCCAAGACGCGGGTTATGGCGGCAGCTGGAAAGAAGAAGAAGATTGTCTGGAGAGGCATGAGAGTGCGCCTGTTTCAGGACTATGCGCCAGAGGTCCTAGAGAAATGCAAGAAGTTTGACGGGGTGCGCACCTTGCTGCAACAGTGCAAGATTCTCTATGCGCTGCGCTTTCCCGCCATCATGTCCTTCTCCATGAACAACGAACAACACGAGTTCTCCAGTCCTGCAGAGGCAAAACAATTCATCAGCGGACTCTCGCCAATCGAAGTGGAGGATAACCGAGATCAGGTGCCTTCAGAAACTGAGGATACTGGTTAACACTGCTTAATCTGATAACTTATAATAATGACAGGTAATAGTTGATTCACATATCTTCCTTGTTGCTCGCTTATTAGCCTAATGGGATAACCTTACTTATTCTTTATGGGGAAAATGTATAGCCTATGGGCTTGGAAACGTTACAGGGAAATTATTTTCAGGGTTTATTATTATTAGAGCTGCTAACTGACGACGTTTGAATATCTCTACAGTGTTTTTGTTTTGATAAAGATAGCCTATATAGACAGGGGGTGGGGAGGAACGAGTGAGGAGGGTGGCCAAATGGGACCAATGAGTGCTACAGACTTGCTGAACATTTGTTATGTTGGGTTTAGTTCTACCCAACGGTTTTTGTCTTTTTTGTTTTATTATTGATGTGCCTACTATTTTGCATTGTTGAATCTATATTGACCTCTGGGTTATATCAAAAATGGTGTACTGTGATATTATGGGTTAAACAGAATGTATTTATTTGGGCTTGTGCTATAATATGGGTTATATGGCTTTATGACAGTGTGTAAAATAGTTTCATGGAATATAGCGGGTTGTCATAATGTAGTTAAAAGGAAGAAAATCCTTATCTCAACACGTGAGATAAGAAACGAGCACAGAGGAGTGAACTGGGGCGACGATGAAACGTCAGCACTGATAACTATTTGGGCTGATGGGGCCACCCAAGCCCAACTAGAAGGATCCCGGCGAAATAAAGCGGTATTCCAAAAAATAGGTGAGAAAATAAGGGCAGAAGGATTCAACCGCACCGGCGATCAGTGCCGCCAAAAAATTAAAAGTCTAAAGCAAGATTATAAAAAAGTGACCAATAATAACAACAAATCTGGTATGGGGAGGAAAACATGCAAATTTTATGATCGACTACATGATATCCTCAGGCACCGTCCAGCCAGTGTACCGCATCACCTCGTTGGCCTTGGCACTTCCAACTCGCCGTCCCCCGGCCCGAGCATGCTGCCAGAGCCACAGAGTCCAACCCCGGTCGATAGTGACGAGGGGACCAGCGACATGGGCAATGCCCCGGCGTGCGCCCCCGCTCCCAGTACGAGTGCAGCATCGGTAGACGATATAAGCGCCAGTGAAGAAGGTGAGGACAGCGGTCATGATGAAGAAAGCAGTGGTGATATCAGCCTGGGGAATAGGCCTACTTCAAACCCAAAACCAACCAAAAGAAGGAAAACAAAAGCTGATCAATTCAAAAAATATATGAAGGAAACATTCGAAATGTTTGCGGACAGCCAGAAAGCAAATATGAAGGTACACACACACACACACACACACATATATATATATATATATATATATATATATATATATATATATAGTGATTTTAAAAATGATTTATCATTTATGATGTTATTTTATAAAAGTAGTTCTTAAAATAAGTTTATTATTATTTCAGCTCTTCATTGATAATGAAAATAAAAAGATGGCTCTAGAACAAGAGATGGAAATGAAGAGATGGAGGGAAGAAATGGCATGGGAGGAACAGAAAAGGAAAGAGGAGAGAGAGGCAGAAGAGAAGAGACGAAGGGAAGAGAGGGAAGCAGATGCCCGGAGGAGGAGAGAAGATCAGGAACACCAGATTCGCATGATGTCCATGCTTCTCCAACTGCAAAACCCTGGCAGTCGTGCTGGTACCGGTGCAGGTGGCTACGAGCAGTCACTGAATCATCCAGTCATGAGTGCATTGATATTTTAGACCCTCCCGTGTACCAAGATATGTAGACCCTGTTGCCATTATATATATATATATATATATATATATATATATATATATATATATATATATATATATATATATATATTTGTGTGTGTGTGTGTGCCAAATTTGTATTTTCTTTTGTAATTTTCATGTAGAGATTCGGTTCAAAGGTTATGTTATTAGTGTGTAATGTTTACATGAATAGTATCTGAAAGTGCTAAAATGTAATTAGACTCTAATATAGTTATTTTACAATTCACAAAGTTTTGAAGATTTTTGTGCCAAATTCAAGTGCCAAGTTATAAGCATTTTCTTATCATATTTTTCAAGTTATAGCATGTTTGTAGTTTTAAGGATAAAAACATAAAAATATGCCATTGTCTGAAAATAATAAAAAATATATATTTAAAATGTATATTTAAAATATATATTTAAAATGGCAGTATTTTTTCAAGATTTTCAAATCAATATGTGTTCGTATTTGAAAGTGATAAAATGTAATTAATATTATTTTAGAATTCACATAGTATATGAATGTGTAGATGTTTTGAAGATTTCTGTGCCAAATTAAATTTTGTATTCGAGTGCCAAATCACAAGTATTTTGATATATATATAAATAAACTTTATAAACTTTAACATACACACATATATACTTTAACACACTATATATATATATTGTGTGTGTTTAAAGTTTCACGGATAAAACATATCAAATATATATATATATATATATATATATATATATATATATATATATATATATATTAGTGCTGTCAAAAATGTCGCGTTATTAACGCGTTAACTTGACTCAATTTTAACGGCGATAATTTTTTTATCGCGAGATTAATGCTCTGTGACATGATGCCACGCCCCACACAGCCAGAGTCCTCTGCCCTCCCCCGAAGAGCCACGGTGCTCAGCTTAAGTTTCGTTTTCCCATCGGCGGCTCCAGCCCGACTTTGCAGTGGCTGTGACAAGACGTGTTATGCTCTGCAATAAAAAAAAAAACATTGGTACAACCAGTGTTCGAACTATGCCGATATTTTCGGGGGGTCCCTTATTTTCCCTTGGGGGTGCTTGCGCTTGTCTCAGAGCGCGGATCTCCATCGCGCGCTCACTTCGGATATGCAAATGCTTCCCGTTACACACGATTGCTATGTCAATAAACATCATTTTGCCAATATTTTAGAGACCCCCCCAACATTTCCCAAATCATGTTTTCAAGGGATCTCGTGTCTGTTTCAAGGGATCTCGGATCCCCCGAGTACCCCTGTAGTTCGAACGGTGAGCAAGCCCATTCACTTTTTTATGCTGATAAGAGAATTACAATGGTTTTTCATATGACAAAAATGTGCGATTAAATTGCGATTAATCGCGAGTTAACTATGACAGTCGCGACATTAATCGCGATTAAATATTTTAATCGCTTGACAGCACTAATATATATATATATATATATATATATATATATATATATATATATATATATATATATATAGTGTGTGTGTGTGTGTTTTAAAGTTTCATGGATAAAAGAAACAAATATCATATGCGTTTTTCAGAAAATAAAAATTTTATTTAGTGTAGCAATACTTTTTCTGTTTTGTAAAATCAGTAATACATAATATTTTGTAGCTTATTGAATACACATTACTAGTAATTACATCAATACAATTAAGGCATTAATTTGTTAAATGCACTAGTAGGGCCTATCGTATGACTGCTGCAGTGTCACATGGTCTTTGGTCGTCTCTCGTTTCATCTCTCGTATCATTGTCAATTTCACAACTTGCCACCATCCATTCGTTGTCAAAATTTTCTCCCCATTTCTCGCACAAGTTATGCAGAATACAACATGCTGCAACAATGTTATTGAGGTTCTCCAGGTGTGTTTCCTGTGTTCTGAGCAGAATCCTCCATCGACCTTTTAACCTGCCAAATGCATTTTCTACAACCATCCGTGCCTTGCTCTGTTTATAGTTGAATTATTTTTGAGATTGTGTCAGTCTACCATTGTCTGAAAAAGGCTTCATAAGCCACGTTGATAAGGGATATGCTGCATCACCCAACAGCACTAACGGTACTGACACTCCACTAATATCCCGTTTATCTCCCCAAAACAATGAGCCAGATAATATGTTTTGATATAGAGGCGAGTTTGCAAAAACTCGTGCGTCACATACACTACCTGGCCAGCCAATAAAAATGTCTATAAATCTATAGCTGCTATCAACAACTGCTTGCATAATAACAGAATAAAATCCTTTTCTGTTGTAGTAGTCAGTATGACAATCGTGTGGTCGAATAATAGGAATATGTGTACCATCGATCGCACCCAGAACTTGAGGAAAGCCCCAGCGCTGTTCAAAATTTCGGACATTTTCAATCATCAGTTCACCAACAGGCCATTTAATAAAATCTTGGCTCATTTCCGAAACAATGGCAGAACAAGTCTGGTGAACGATGACACAGACTGTGTTTTTAGCAACACCGAAAAGATGTCCTATCGTTCTATAGCACGCATTGGTAGCCAGTTTCCATAGGGTGATCGCGACTAGTCTGGCTAACGAGACTTCAAAGCTCTGCGAGCTATTGGTCTGGCAAAGATATTCAGCCCAACCGTTTCCCAGAGCCCGTGGTTGACCCGCCTCCCTGAAATGCCTCAGTTTGCTACTGGTCGAAGCCAGAAAAGGCTGTGACGAAGCTTAAACCAATCACATCACTCTTTCCTCTGACGTATGTGACGCGACGATAGGATTCTCGCTGAGCCCCATTGATTTGGCTACCAGCGGGGCTAACTGGTAGATTAAACTCTTACCGAAGCCGGTCGGGAGCAAGGCGAAAACGTCCTTCCTTTCAATAAATACCTTTTATTGGCTGCTCTTTGCTCCGTTTTCAATGAGAACTTCCCGTTGAATGCTTTCAATACAGCATGATTCTGTAAACAATCTATGGCTTCCGGTCGCAGTTCTTCTACGTCACTGCCTTGAACACGCCTCTACCCAGGGCCGTTGGAGATGCTCAAAGTTGATTGGCTCCCAATTTTTCCGGAGCTTGGAAGAGCTGGAGATAGCTTGAGAGACAGGAAATGAGTGGGAGAGAGACGGGGAGGGATCGGGAAATGACCTCGGGCCGGAATCGAACCCGGGTCCCCAGATTTATGGTATGGTGCCTTAGCCATCTGAGCCACGACACCCCCGTTGCCTGGCCAGACTAAGCTCATAACAGGCCCTCGTGTTGCGTCACGCTTAGGATGGGCGGGCCCAGGCTAGATTGCGACCCGTTTTTCAACGCTGATCGGCACTCGCATGACAGTCGTTACACGTGAGAGGGATGGACGAAGCTTAGCGCACAATTTTTATTTATTTTATTTTTATTTATTTTATTTTCATCCCTGCCACACCTGTACCGTTTTTTATTGTACGTTTATGGCCAAATAAACAAAATAAAATAAATAAATACAGTCGTTACACGTGAGAGGGATGGACGAAGCTTAGCGCACAAATATCCGAATGCTTCCTTGCTCATTCTGAAGTTTGATATCCAGTCTGAATGAGTAAACGATCCGTTAACAATTCTCTCCCACCAAACAGAACTGCGTGTCTTCATCCACGTTGTTTTCCCGGCGCTTGGTGTTGCCATGACAACCGTCCACATGGCCATGAACGACAGGAAGTCGTCGATTTATTGCCGAATGAATTGTAGAATGCGTTGTTTTCGTGCTCTCTTGTACTTGCGCAACCTTTCCTTTCTCTCTTTTACCCTTTTATGGTGTCTGATAGACCACAACATAGAAAGTTTGTCTGGAGAAGTATAAACCATGGTTTTTCGATATCAATCACAAACAAGGCAGAAAAAGGAAGTACATTTTCACGCATGCGCATATTTCATTTCCGCATTATTGCTATCGTATAGCATGGTCACAAAAACTGCCGTGTGACCGCAAGTGGGGCTGCACCGGTGCTAACACGCTTCTCTCTAGTAAGCAGGGTTGTGACGTGTGAACGCTCCACAAAATTTATACCGGTGTAAGATATATCGCAACAAAATACATCGGTGCAGCATCGATGCAAATATGTGCCGTGTGAACACCCTATTGTTCACTAATGAGCGAGAATTGCCGACATTATCAGCGCAACTTGGAAATGGATCATTTTATATGTAAGGTCCGATGCTATTGGAAGACGTAATTTGCGGTCAACCAATAAGAAGCTTCAAAACTCGGGGGCGTTGGTTATAAATCAAAACATCGAAGATGGACACGAAAGGCAGGGCCTGAATTTCATTTTTCAGAATGGGGGGGGCTCAAATGGGGGGGATTTACACAGTTTGGGGGGGATTTACACAGTTTGTGGGGAACGCTACTTGTGGGCTTAAATAGCTTAGGTCTTACCTTCTGCCACTACTCAGATTGAAGATCTCTACAGTATGTAACCTTTTGAGGGATCCTTTTTAGTAGACTTTTCATTTTGATATCTCCAAATTTGGATAGCATTGTCAGACAAAGGCCGGGTGGATAAATGCAAGTATTATTCCCACCAGCCGTCTAAGATATGCACTGTTCAGTTTCGGGTGGAGGGTAGAAAACCACCACAAAATGAAAGAGATCCTTTACAGCATGACATTGCTGACTGTATTATGCCATCAAACACCAATAGCCTTTTTCTAGCAGTGCGAGTAAGGCTCTAGGAAGAGTTTAGAAGGTTGTGTGCTAGAGGTCTGCGCGGGACAGAATTTTCAGTCCCGCTCCCGCATTGTGCAGTCCCGCTCCCGCAAAGAATTATGATTTTCAGTCCCGCTCGCGCCCGCGCCTGCCATATTTTGTCCCGCTCCCGTCCGCAAATCCCGCATGATGCAGACGTTCGCGTTATTTCTCACGAAAGTTCCTGTCATTGGCTTGGGGAATTAAACATGCTGAGCTTAGCCGAGCTCTCCACTGACCGATCCTTCATTTATTGTAAGTTTATTGTTTAGACTCTGACATTCTGCTGACACATTCCAAGTTGAGCGTTGCATGCGCTCATGATTGACAGCTCTCGCTTTGATTGACAGCTCTCGCTTTGCGCACTCGCACTCCCACTTCCGAGTCTGTGGCGTTAGGATTCCAACCGCGATTTCATTCTCCTCTCATATGAAGTGCTGCGCAACCACAACCAGCTCCTCAGATTATACACTGTCTATTTCTAGCTTTAAATTGAACAATCTGTGCGATACACAGTCCTTTTTAATACTAGTTAATACTTTTTAATGCTTTTTTTAATACTTTTTAAATACTTTTTAATACTGAGGACTAATACTCTTGACTTTTTAACGGTAAATGTACCTCTTTTTAAAGCAGCACTTACTTCTGAAGCACTGTGAGCTTCACTAGAGGAGCTCTGCTCTTCTGCCATGATCGGAGATCTCAAACACGGAAGAGCGGAAAGGAATCGGAAACGTACGCGAGATTAGACCACATCCGCAAATTCAGGCATCTTAAAATGTTTTTATTAATGCCAAATAAAATATCCAGCACAAATTATATATGATAGACATAAATTAATAATTTATAAATTTTATTTTAAACACGTATTTAGTTAGCGGAACTGCAGCTTATCACCTCTCCCGCCCGCGCCCGCATTGTGCACTCCCCCTCCCACCCGTGCCCGCAATGAGCTTTCAAAATTTGTCCCACGCCGCACTGCTTTGCGTCGGGTCCCGCGGGACTCCCGCGGGAGTGCAGGGCTCTATTGTGTGCCTTTTAGTTAAGCTAATTTTACAACCTCCTTAGTGTTGCTTTACACAGCTGCTTCTTCCTCATCTTCTTGCACTATTCTTTAAGTGTCACTGCTTTGTTTAATTATAAAAAAAAGAAAAAAATCAGTCTGTTCTTAATAGCACTCAATGAATTTATTGACACAACAAGTCTAACTTAAAATCTAACTTAAACCAGTGTGCTGACTTTTCAGGATTCTCTTAACTATGTTTGTGTTATTTGTCTCTTCTTTTAGTGGCCATCTCTTTAATCAGTGACCTTTGCTTTTTCTTTTTGTAACATTTTTATATCATCTTTTTTTATCAACTTTTATATCATTTTTCTATTCTCATGTCTGATCTGATCATCCCTGTCCTCTGTTTAATGTCTACAATTAAAATAAGAAAACGCTATCAAACTGTTCTTAACACTGAATGAATTTACAAACTTTGTTTCAGTCCACATACAGAATGTTAACATGACAACAGTCTTTGTTGACTTGTGAGGATTCTCTTATACCATATAGCCCTGTCTCCTGCGTCATATGCCATCTTTAATTAAAAAAAAATCAAATTGTTCTCAACACTGAACAATTCATCTTTGCTGAGTGCAGGATGTAGTCTTTCCTACTCTTTCTCCTAGTGGTCCTCCCTTTTGTCAGCATCAGTGTCCTTTGCTTTTCCTTGTAAATACTTTTTTCTTATAGCCATGCTCTGATCTAATCCCCTTCGCAACGTCGACGTTAAAGTGCTGATGACACGTTTTTGACATCTTTGGCGATGTTTTATAACATAAAAAGTAATTCCAGATGATCCATATATTAATTCACGAAGGCGCCTATTTTACAAGTTATGATAAAAAATGCGGCTATTTGGGCAAATTTGACGGGGCTGCAGCACCCAGGAGACGATTGAGGAGGAGGAGCTATATGACGTCAGCGAAAGAACCTTCCTCCTCACTTACCAGTTTGTTGTTGATGCGACAGGTGTTCAGTTTATCATTATTAGTATTTTTATGATACATATATATATATATATATATATATATATATATATATAATGTTATTATGCCTTTGCGTTGTGTTGCCGGCTTTTGCTCCAAAACCCATAAGGATGGGGTAAGTTTATTGAAGTTTCCCAAAGATCCCGAGCTGCATGCGAAGTGGGTGAAGCAAGTCAGGCGCACTCGTGACAAGTGGGAGCCCTTACCAACATCCGTCCTGTGCTCTGAACACTTCGATTTGGATTGTTTTGACACCCTTCCCAGCTTAAAGGAATCTCTTGGGTGTTCAGTTCAGCACAAACGTGTGTTGCTACCATCAGCAGTGCCTACAGTATTCCGGAGGGGGTCTACTAGTAGCTATGCCGGATCCAGCAGTTGCCTGGGACAAGGCGACTCCTCCAAAGACAGTCCTCCTGTCAGAACATGTGTTGAGAAACAACATAAGATAAAGGTAGGTAGAGCTATAGAGTGCTCCGACATGATGCTAAAAATAGTAACCATGCGGTCTGCGCGGCCTTCTTGGAAGTGACTCGCTCCAGAGCGCTCATAGAGTACACATCATAGAGTACACATTCATGATAATCATAAATGTAATCATAAAGTCGGCGTGATATCAGTCATGTATTTGCTTGTGAAAGCTTGTTTCTCAAAGCAAACACTGAGGGAAAGCTAACTTAGCCAGACAAGTAGGCTACAGATTGTCATTTGCTTACGCTGATGTAGGTTATCAAATATTTTGCTTCATTCAAGGATAAAACTAAGAAGCCATAAACTAGAAGACGTGCCTGCCAATATTATCCTAAATGTATCACAGATCAGGCATAGTCGTAAGCTTATTATGTTAGCCGTTTGCATGCTCCATTAGGAACTATGTATTCAGTGTAGCATACGGCTTACATGATATAAGCAGTGTTTACACATGCAAGACAACAATACACAATATTAAAATATTGATTCCATAACATTTTGAACAATTACGGGTTGACCTACCAATCCTTGTTATCCAACCTTGTGGTGTTCAATGCTGGGCTGTCTGCCTGTCCGCTGTCCATCTCGGGGTCGGAGTCGCTCTCAGATTGCACAGTAACAGGTTCAAACCTGTACAGTTGGATGCACCCGTGTTCGTCATCACTTGATTCTTCCGATCTATCCCACTCACAACACAATTCTAGACTCCCAGAAGAGGAAGAGCTAGCACTAGAGAGTTCACCGGCGTTTTCATGCGCCATTTCCATTGAGTAGAACAGCCAGTGAACCGCAGCGTGTTCTTCCGCTGATGTCACAACATGGCCGCGAGCCACGGACCCAGTTTTCTTGTGCTGTGCAATTAAAAGTTGGATATTCGTGTAACAACAGCTTCTTTTCACGTAATTATAACAGAAATCTAACATGTTTGCCATGTTGTATAGTTTATTTAAGAAATTGCATAGAGTCATGTTCGTGTCATCAGCCCTTTAACG
This sequence comes from Neoarius graeffei, assembly GCF_027579695.1. NCBI lineage: Eukaryota > Metazoa > Chordata > Actinopteri > Siluriformes > Ariidae > Neoarius > Neoarius graeffei. The sequence goes on along the minus strand of NC_083592.1, from coordinate 3,501,024 downwards.
TTAGCTGTCTCGTCCTGTGTATTCTCAGCAGTATTCTCAACGGTATCACTCACACTGCTATTACCACCATCGGATTCAGGAGTTTTCCTCTTAGCAGGGGAAACTTCTGCCACTGCACTTGTGCGTTTTAGCCAGCGGTCCATGTGTTTTACAGCGAAAGTCCGAGAGAGGAAGCGTGCGCGCTAGAGCTGTGCAATATATCGCATTTTTATCACGATATTGATATTGGTGTCAAACGATATCAAAATTCATAATATCGATATGAAACGATTTTTTTGTCATTTGTAAGGTAAAACGAACCCTTCTGTCCCCTAAGGCACACCGTAGCCTTGTATACGTCATCCATTCTACTCCCGCGATATCTCCGCAACAGTAAAAAATCAGTTCTTCTGTTTTCATACGTGTCGGGTGATTTGATATATTGATTTGTTAATATGTTGTTTGATTTGCTTGCTAATAGTTATAATAATACAATTAACATATATTTACGTCATATTTTTGGATGTGGGACTGGGTAATGTAAAAATGGCATCTACGGAAGAAAACAAGCACAACAATATTAGCACATATCCAGCTTGCTAGCTGTGTTAGATGTGTTAAACCGTGTGGATTTAAGTGGAATAATTGCGAGTCGTCCTGTGGTCAAGGCAGCGTTTTAAGGTAAGGCAATTTGGTTATTAATGTTGCCCGCCGCGGCATGTTTACTTGGGTTCATTTGATTTTGACTTGTGCATCTGCAGCTAGCATCATGCTTTGAAGTAGGTTCTGCTAAGGACGGGTTTATTGCGCGATGTAGACGGACTCAGATGTAATTACATTGTTTTTAAAATTCCGTGCGCTTAAAACGGTGTCCCCCTGCTAATCATGTAGCCCTAATCATGTGTTGCTTTTATTTTTCTTAATGGCGAGTGAAATTTCTCTGCAAATGGTATTTCAATGCTGACATGCCAAAAAGATAGCGGAGTCCACATTTGGAAGATGAAGGAAGAGAAGCCTGATGCTTGAAAATAGATCGCTTAATCCACAACGCATATCTGTATTTGAGACATAACCTGCAACTAGTGGGGATGTTTTGGAATGACTGTGCATAGGGCGTTTTTGGCCACAGAACACTAACCCACAGTAGTAGGAGGACTAGTGGGTTCGTGGATTTTGTCTGTTGACTGAGCGACGCATGGTGTTTGCCTTGTGCCATTTCACGTAGCATCTAGCCGCAGTGCCACCTACACTTTCAGGGAATGTTTACATGCCGCTGAGCTATTTTCATGTATGTTAATAATTAAGAACTTGTCTCTATATTGTGCGTGTTCACACACGGACTGGCCATTGGGAGTAGCGGGAGTTTTCCCGGTGGGCCAGTGGTTCAGTGTGGGCCAGCGGAGAAAAAAAAAAAAACAGTTGCATGCTGGCCTTTAATATGATAAGCAATGTTAACAGTTTCTTTAAGAAACTGTTAACATTGTTTATTACAGTTGCGCGCTGGCCTTTAATATGATAAGCAATGTTAACAGTTTCTTTAAGAAACTATTAACATTGCTTATCATATTAATGATAAGCAATGTTAATAGTTTCTTAAAGAAACTGTTAACATTGCTTATCATATTAAAGGCCAGCATGCAACTGTTTTTTTTTTTTCCTCCGCCGGCCCACACTGAACCACCGGCCCACCGGGAAAACTTCCGCTACTCCCAATGGCCAGTCCGTGTGTGTGCGCGTGTTTAATGTTGGTGTCTTAACAACACGCAAGCTTACGTTGTAGTGTGTGTGTGTGAGAGAGAGATTTTATCCTTGGCTGGCTACGAGCCAGTGTGGACGTTACGCAGTAATCACTGGTAATACCAGCGCTGGCTCCATCCTCTGATTGGAAATGTTGAGTGAGGAGAACGTGAGCCTTGTGCAGGCTATAGGACCTATGCAAAGTACGCGCTTGCACAGTAAATAGTTTAAGTAAAAGGCGTTTCAGGGTACAACGGGAAGGGTTGACAGGTAGCCTATGAGGCCTGTACTATAAAAATGTGGCCCGGTGCCTCAGGTGTTGATGATCGGGGCTTTAAAAAAAGGTGTATAAATATCGTTTTAAAAATCGCGATATCAATATTTACTGAAAAAATCGTGATATTGATTTTTTCCAATATCGAGCAGCCCTAGTGCGCGCGCTGTCTGTGTGAGTGACCTGTCTGTGCTGCTGTGTGTGTTCTGAGTAGGCTACGGGGGGAGATAAGAGGGGGGTCAGTCAGTAAAAGGAGGGTTCAATTCAAGTAACCTTGAGAACAGAAGGTAGTCGCGCATTCACACTGATCCATTATTAGATTGACGTTGCCAGGCAATGCAGTAATGTGTGCAGAAATCTCTCACATTAGAATCGTTAAAGGTGCGGGAATTTTAAAAAATATGCGCGATACCCGCAATCCCGCGCCCAAATTCAGGCCCTGAAAGGTACTGTTTATCTTGAGAAATCGCAACTGTTTGATGGATTTTGCTTAAACTTTAAATGATTTTCACATAAAATGCGAATACAGATGATTTTCTTTTCGCAAATTGGAATAAAACTTGGCAATTTGCGGATGTGCGAGCGGCTAGTGTGAGCCCAGCAAATGCAGCCAAACTGGTCGGCGTTTCATAATACAGATGGACAATGACCCAAAACATAAAGCCAAAGCAACCCAGGAGTTTATTAAAGCAAAGAAGTGGAATATTCTTGAATGGCCAAGTCAGTCACCTGATCTCAACCCAATTGAGCAGCATTTCACTTGTTAAAGACTAAACTTCAGACAGAAAGGCCCACAAACAAACAGCAACTGAAAACCGCTGCAGTAAAGGCCTGGCAGAGCATTAAAAAGGAGGAAACACAGCGTCTGGTGATGTCCATGAGTTCAAGACTTCAGGCAGTCATTGCCAACAAAGGGTTTTCAACCAAGTATTAGAAATGGACCAAGATGGCGGCGCTCGTATTGCAGAGCGAGGCTCAGCGTCTCTTCAGATTCTGCAAATTAGTAGTTTTTCTCATACTCTGTTCGGGTCTGTTCGTACAGAACAGCATCTCCCTAACATCGTACACCCGACAAGAGCTTCTGGACATCAGATTTCAACCATCGGACAGTTTTATCAGCAATCTTCATCTCTTCCCTGAGCTACGGAGATCACCGGACACTCCGGGGACTACCAAGCCAACAGGAAGTACTCGCAGGTGGCGCAGGGACCGTAAACAAAGGCGGGGAAGATGCGGAGGGGTGAGAGCTAAGCTAAAGCTAACACCACATCGACTCTCCTTACCCAGCATTTTCTTTGCAAACGTGCGGTCCCTGGCAAACAAAATGGACGAACTACGACTTCGGATTACAAGCAATAGACGGATTATGGACTGTAATGTCATGATATTCACGGAAACGTGGCTACACAGCGAGATACCCGGCAATGCTATCCAGCTAGTCGGGCGGCACACTCTCCGAGCAGATAGATCAGCTGACGGCTCTGGTAGGACAAGAGTCGGTGGATTGTGGATTTATGTCAACAAGGCTTGGTGCACAGACTCTGTCATTGTTGAAAGCCACTGCTCAGCGAACCTAGAGTTTCTCTTGGTTAAATGTAGACCTTTTTATTTGCCGAGAGAGTTTACATCTACTATCATTACAGCTGCATATATACCCCCGAATGCCGATGGCAAACAAGCAATGTCTGAACTCCACACAGCCATCAGTAAACAACAAACTGCACACCCGGAGGCTGCATTCATCGTAGCTGGCGATTTCAACCACACCAATCTAAAGACTGTACTTCCCAAATTTAAATCAACATGTCTCATGCCACACCAGAGACAACAAAACCTTGGATCATGTGTATACCAACATACCTGGAGCCTACAAGGTTACCCCCCTTCCCCACCTCGGACAGTCTGACCATCTCTCTTTGTTCCTCACCCCCACCTATTCACCACTCATCAAACGTGTGAAACCAACTGTGAAGACCATTAAGGTATGGCCAGCGGGGGTAGATTCGGTACTCCAGGACAGGTTTAATGACACAGATTGGAGTGTGTTTGCCTCCCAGGCTACCTGTGGCTCCCAGATAGACATTGACTCTTATGGCCCTTTTCCACTACCCTTTTTCAGCTCACTTCAGCTCACTTCAGCCCGACACGGCTCGCGTTTCGACTACCAAAAACCAGCACGACTCAGCTCGTTTCAGCCCTGCTTAGCCCCTAAAACTCGCACCGTTTTGGAGTGGGGCTGAAGCGAGCCAAGCCGTGCCGAGTGAGGCTGGGGGCGTGAGCAGACACTCCCCTGTGCACTGATTGGTGAGGAGGAGTGTCCTCACATGCCCACACACGCCCCGCGAGCGCGCTGGGATCTGTAAACACCACAAACCCGGAAGGAGAAGAATTACGAATTACGAGAATTTCTGAAGCCTTATGCGCCTCGCCTCATCTATACACTCTTGCCAGTATCTGTTGGCGTTGTCGGCGACAACAAGCCACAGCACCAAGACCAGCAACACTAACGACTCCATGTCCTCCATGTTTATTGTTTACTCTCCGGGTCGTGAGACTACCGCTTAAAAGCTCACTGATGTCACTGTTTGCGCTGCTTAACGACATCACCTGACGTCCACCCACTTTCGCTAACTCCACCCAATGTGTCCACCCACTTCCAGCCAGCACAGTTCAGCGCGGTTGTAGTCGAAATGCAACTCCAACAGCCCCGCTCAGCCCGACTCAGCACGGCACGGCTCAGCCCGACTCAGCCGCGTTTGTAGTGGAAAAGCGGCATTAGGCTACGTTTACATTAGACCGTATCTGTCTCGTTTTCTTCGCGGATGCACTGTCCGTTTACATTAAACCGCCTGGAAACGCCGGGAAACGGGAATCCGCCAGCGTCCACGTATTCAATCCAGATCGTGTCAGCTCCGGTGCTGTGTAAACATTGAGAATACGCGGATACGCTGTGCTGAGCTCTAGCTGGCGTCTCATTGGACAACGTCACTGTGACATCCACCTTCCTGATTCGCTGGCGTTGGTCATGTTGTGACGCAACTGCTGAAAAACGGCGCGGACTTCCGCCTTGTATCACCTTTCATTAAAGAGTATAAAAGTATGAAAATACTGCAAATACTGATGCAAATACTGCCCATTGTGTAGTTATGATTGTCTTTAGGCTTGCCATCCTTCCACTTGCAAGTAGTAAGTGATATGCACTGGGATCACACACACAGCGGCTCAGTCCCGAATCGTGGCTCGTGCACTTCACTCGCGTGCTCTGTGAGCTGCGCAGGGCCGGAGTGCGCACCTTCCAGAGGGCACTCGCTGTTCAGGGCGGAGTGATTTGGAGCGCAGGATGCCTGCGGAGCCGAGCGTATCCGTGTATTGGTGTTTCTGTGTGCACACTAATCGTTTTAAAAACATTAATCAGATGATCCGCTGATACGGTCTAATGTAAACATAGGCTTACACTTACGCAGTAGTGGAGCATATCAACACCACTATTGACAGTGTTACCACAGAAAAACAGATCACCACATACCCCAATCAGAAGCCTTGGATGAACAGGGAAGTGCGGCTCCTGCTGAAAGCACGTAACAACGCGTTTAGATCAGGAGATGCACTCGCCTACAGTACATTCAGAGCAGAACTGAAGAGGGGCATCAAGAAGGCCAAGCACGAATACAAGCTCAAGGTGGAGGAACACTTTGCGAATAACGACCCCCGGCGCATGTGGGAGGGCATCCAGGCCATCACAGATTACAAGAACAGCAACACCTCATCAGCCACCATAGATGTGTCCTTCCTAAACGAGCTCAATGACTTCTATGCCCGTTTCGATAAGGACAACAAAGAAAAGGCCATAAAGCTCACACCCTCTGTTAACCCTCAGTTACTCATTCTCTCACACACAGACGTCCAAAATGCACTGAGTCGCATCAACGCACGCAAGGCTGCGGGCCCTGATGGTATTCCAGGACGTGTGCTCAGAGCTTGTGCTGAGCAGCTTTCAGGAGTATTCACGGACATCTTCAACCTGTCCCTGGCCCAAGCAGTAGTACCGGCGTGCTTTAAGTCAACATCCATTGTGCCAGTGCCGAAACACTCCTCCCCAAAGTGCCTAAATGACTACCGCCCAGTGGCACTTACTCCTATATTGATGAAGTGCTTCGAACGACTGGTCCTGGCACACCTCAAAGACTGTCTGCCAGCCACACCAATATGCCTACTGCAGTAACAGGAGTACAGAGGATGCAGTCTCCACAGCGCTGCACTGTGTACTCTCACACCTGGACAATAAAAACACTTATGCAAGAATGCTGTTTGTGGACTTCAGCTCAGCATTTAACACTGTCATCCCCGCCAAGCTAATCACAAAACTCACAGACCTTGGAATCAGCACCTCCCTCTGCAACTGGATCATGGACTTTCTGACCAACAGACCACAGCATGTTAGGTCAGACCACATCACATCCTCCACCCTCACACTCAGCACAGGAACTCCGCAAGGATGTGTGATGAGCCCCTTCATCTACTCCCTCTTCACCCACGACTGCAGACCTATGTATGGATCCAACTCCATCATAAAGTTTGCAGACGACACCACAGTGATTGGACTAATCAGCAACAACGACGAGTCGGCGTACAGGTCAGAGGTTAAACACCTTGCTGCTTGGTGTGCGGACAACAACCTGCTCCTTAACACCAGCAAAACAAAAGAAATCATCATGGACTTCAGGAAGGAGAAGGGAGGCACCCACACCCCCCTCCACATCAATGGCATGGAGGTGGAACGTGTCTCCAGCTTCAAATTCCTGGGGACCCACATCTCAGAGAACCTGACCTGGTCTACCAACACCTCCCACCTCATCAAGAAGGCCCATCAGCGTCTCTTCTTCCTAAGAACACTGAAGAGAAACCACCTGTCTGCTGTCATCCTGGGCAACTTCTACCACTGCGCAGTAGAGAGTATCCTGACTAACTGTGTTACAGTGTGGTATGGAAACTGCTCTGCTGCTGACCGCAAAGCACTCCAGAGGGTGGTGAAAACTGCCCAACACATTATAGGTGCTCCACTTCCGGACATTGAGGGAGTCTACAAGAAGAGATGCGTGCGCCGGGCACGTAGCATCCTCAGAGACTCTTCCCACCCAGCCAACAGACTCTTTCAGCTCCTCCCGTCCAGGAGGCGATTCAGGAGTCTGCAGACCAAAACAAGCAGATACAGGAACAGCTTCTTCCCCACAGCTTCTTAATCACCCTTTTTTATAGCCCTACCTGTAGTTACTTTTCCCTTAACTACCGTACATATACTGCACAGAACTATTGAACATCCTATTTATTTATCTGTACATTCTCTACTCACTATAGACCCTTTTCAGTCACGTGACCTTCGTAAACGCGACCACCATTTTGGACATGTAGCGGACTTCAGCTCGAATTGGTTTGAATGCGAGGAAGGCGACAAACGGAGAACATACAAGAAAAAGGAGCGAGATGCAGAAAACACCTTCACTATCCAGCGACGTAGGGCATTTTCAGGGCGAGCAGAGGGAGAAATAACAACAGTAACGACACATTAGCAACGCCGTACAGAAATAACGGTTTATGGCACAGACCCTTTCAGTTCTCGCTCATCTAGCTGCTACAATGACTGCTTAGACTGCAACAATAATACCTAACACACATTTAAGTATCCGCCGTAAAGACGTGAAACTCGTCGAGTGACGAGTGTGTTCATTGATAAGCTAACACAATCTAAAAGTAGACATACCATCACACTGCCCTGGCGCTGTGTACAGTTTACCTTCTATGGTTTGTGCACTCACTATTTGCCATTACTTTCTCCAACCGTTGTTACAGATTACAGGGAACGGCCTGGATTTAAGAGACAAAAACATGTTCCTCTTATTTTGAACCCTTATTTGTAGGCAGCGCTTAATTTGTAAAGTGGGAGGTCCCGGAGCGCAGAGGATGAGCGGCTCCGGTGCGGAAAAAAAGGGGGCGGGGCGCGGCGCTGCGCTTCTGGGCATGTTTTGTAATAACACTGCAAATTAAGTTCATCTGCAGATATTTTGTGGATGTCGTTTCATGAGAGAAATCACCAACAAGACAGATATCAAAATCAGACATTAACACTAAATAAACTTGCATTTTTTTATTTAATTATTATTATTATTTTTTTTGTTACATAGTCAAAAGAGGTGTCGGATCACCGGCTCCAGTGTAAATAGCTGCCGGAGCCAACGCCCGAGGTTCCGGAGCGCGCGCCGGCTTGCTCCCCCTCAAATTAAGCGCTGTTTGTAGGACACTGCCTCTGATCTGTCCTACAGTCTACCAACAGCAAAGGAACACAACGCTAGCTAATGTCGTTAGCTAATAGCTACTACAGAAGAACAAAGAGGTTACAATGGGTTATTTTAGCCTATTTGGTTACACACTCGCCGCAACAGAATGTTAACAGCAATGTAATGCCTTTTCTGGCTAATTTTATTCGTCTTACCTCCAACAAAGTGGTCACTACACAAGCGCTGGTATGCCGAGGGCTGCCAATCTGTTAATGGCCGCTATCCATCTTCTCCGTCGGGATCCGATAAAATGATAACCCTTGCCTTGTTTGTTGATGGTTACTACATCCAGGTGCAGAACAATATAGTGGCATGATGGAAGGCTTGCTGAAAATAAACACTTTTTTTGCTGCCGTTCCTCAGTGCTGGCTGTGGTAAACTACTGGTAGTACACGTCCAAAATGGCGGCCGCGTTTGTCGTGACGTCACGTGAAAAGGGTCCATAACCATCTCATTTGCACTAGCTGTACATAACTGCATTCATCTGTACATATTGCTTATCTGTACATACTGCATTTATTTGCATTATACTGCACTTCTGCTATTTGCACTTCTGATTAGATGCTAACTGCATTTCGTTACCCTGTATTTATACTGAGAAATGACAATAAAGTTGAATCTAATCTAATTAGAAATGAACATTTTATTTACAATTATTTAATTTGTCCAATTACTTTTGAGCCCCTGAAATGAAGGGATTGTGTTTAAAAAATGCTTTAGTTCCTCACATTTTTATGCAATCATTTTGTTCAACCCACTGAATTAAAGCTGAAAGTCTGAACTTCAACTGCATCTGAATTGTTTTGTTCAAAATTCATTGTGATAATGTACAGAACCAAAATTAGAAAAATGTTGTCTCTGTCCTATTTATGGACCTAACTGTATATTCAACATTGTTAGCAAACCTGCCATCTGCATTCAAAATTCTCATGTTGAAATACCTAGACAAAGTCAGTCTGTCTTTTCTAGCGTCACTATATGTATGACATCCTTCTGGGAACAATACAGGAAAACACTTAGCCTCATTTGATTGGTCTACAAGCATTTTAACCGGGCTGTTCCCCTCAGCTGGAGCAAGATTCAAAATACTGTCAAAATATTGGTCCAAAACATCCTGTCCAACATCAACTGACTGGAGACAAGTATCCATGTACATGCAGTGTTGCTGCCTGTCATGCAAAAGCTCATCGTCGTTGTCACCTGCAGCTGGTTCTACACTATCTGTTTCTTGATTATCCAGTTCATCATCTACAGCATCCTTTGAGAAAACATTCAACCAGTCTTCATTGAACTGTATTTATTATTATTATTATTATTATTATTATTATTCTGTCACGCTTGGCTTTTTTTGAGGCATTTCCCCTGCATGAAAACTCATGAAATTTGATACACACATCAGTCATTATAACCATTTCTCAGCCACAGACGTTTGGCCCCGGGCGTGGCCCAGGGACTTCATAGCACCCCTTTTTCCATTTCCCATTGAAATGAATGGGTAGAACTTTGGAGTGATGATGTCATAAGGCCATTTGGAGTGAAATTACACATGGTCATTTTTAACGTACTCCTCCTAGACGATTCATCAGATTCATGTCAAACTTGGCAAACATGATGCGAAGATATTGCTGAATGTTGAATTTGATATCTTGTAATATGATTCTGATACTCTTTAGCCATTATGGCATCTTTATTAACAATCACGATCTTACACTTTCTCTAGTCGCGGTGGGGAGAACTCCGAACTCTTTTCATCTCTTTACAAACATAACACGGCTGGGCTTGTGACTTGTAACCCACGGTGGTGAAAACAAAACACTACACCTCATTAAACTGCATTACAATCACATATCACATATTGTAACTTTACAAAATATTGGATATCATGAGTCTGATGATATAACGTATACAATTCTGTGCACACTCATACACACACTCACAGTCATATGCATATTTATGCATACACACATACACTCACAAGTACGCACTCACATGCATACGCAACATCTATGAGCACACTCTCACACACACACCCTCTCTCTCTCTCTCTCTCTCTCTCTCTCTCTCTCTCTCTCTCTCCCCCCCTCTGACAAACAGACGCACACACTGCAGACACAGGAAAGCTAAGATGACTTAAGATTACAGCGTGAGATAGAGATAAGGAGGAGACACATGTATAGTTTTGTACATATATAAATGTACATTTTCACACCACAGAAACACACACACACACACACACACACACACACACTTACAGTCTTTGTCTGTCTATCTCTCATCCGTCAAGCAGTCATGGCATTTGCAACATGCACGTCACCTTTGAACATTTGATGAATATATGACATATGACTGTTTTGTTGGGTGGCGGGATGTCCTGGGTTGCGGAACCACATGTGCGAGGGCCCGTCAAGGCCGCTAGTGGCTTTAATTCTTCTTCTTATTATTTTTCTGTGGCGCTTGGCTTTTTTTGAGGCATTTCCCATGCACGAAAACTCATGAAATTTGATACACACATCAGTCATTGTAACCGCTTCTCAGTCACAGACGTTTGGCCCCGGGCGTGGCCCAGGGACTTCGTAGCACCCCCTAATGTCATGGAGTCCTTGGATTGGCATATAGTTTCAGCTACGCATACCAAATTCGGTACGTATGTAGTTCATCCCAAGACGAACAACTTTCATGTATACATTGCATTAGCCACGCCCAACAGGAAGTGAGGTAATTGGGCTTATATGCGTTTGGACACATGGTCATTTTTAACGTACTCCTCCTATACGGTTCATCAGATTCATGTCAAACTTGGCAAACATTATGCCAAGATATTGCTGATGCTGAATTCTGAAGGGATTTTTGATATGTTGTAATATGTTGAAATGGGAATATTATGAATTTTACTCAGACTTGTATTTCCTAAACGCAAGAAAGCAGCCTCCACAACAAATAAGAAACTCAACATAGACAAGTTGAAGAATGATGAGACACAGTGCAAACTCAAAATAGCTATTACAACTGCTCTACAGGAAAATGCCCCTGATCAAGAAGACACAGAAAATGTTGAGGACATGAGGCAACGGCTGAAAGATATTGTGTACACAACTGCAAGCGGTATTCTTGGACAGCAGAAGAAAAGTACACCAGACGGGTTTCAAGAACAGGCTGATTCTATCCAAACTTTGTTAGAAGAAAAACACAAAATTTATAACCTACATCTAAAAGAGAACTTTGATAAAAGCATGAAAGCTTTCAAAGATAATAAAGTGAAAGTGCAACAAGAAATCAGAGCCATGAAAGACAGATGGTGGTGCAAGAAAGCTGAGGAACTACAGGAACTGACAGACAGGAAGGACTGTCTGGACATGGATTATTCACCGGACTGAAGACTCTCCATGGACCAAGAAGCAATGTAGTGGCACCAGTGAAAAGTGCTGATGGAAGTATACTCCAGACAAATCTGGAAGACACAAAAAGAAGGTAGAAGGAGCTTTTTTCCAACCTCCTAAATCAGCAAGGGTCAGCTGATCCTGAGGCATGTTACTGGCTTGAGACCAACAAGAGAAGATCAGTGTGTACCCATCACATCAGATGAGCTTGAGAAAGCATTCAAGGATAGAGCAACATGGTGAAGCATGTGTAGCCTGGCAAAACTGAACCAGCACAGGACACAGAAATATCTTTTCGGGGTCTTTATTCTGAACCAAAAGAATGTTTGGTGTTCAGATAAAATAAAATAAATAATAAAAGTTTCAAAATAAAGTTTGCAGACCGTCCTCTGCGGTATCTGCATTTTCCGTATAAAAAAACAAAATAAGTAACACCTAACACTCTCTTTAACAGATGGCTGAAATCAGAATACTAGCACAAAAGTGTACAAAAATAAACGTATCAGGCTAGTGCAACCGAGTGCTAAAATAACTGTTAGGCAAACAACGGAGTGCAAAAATAACTATAGTGCCTCGACCCTGTGCATTTGTCCCAGAGCCCAACCAGCATTAATGGTGCGACGGTAGCCACATTACAACCACTGAGCCTCTTTCATCTGTCAGCGTCTAACACATTGACCCATCAGTGTACAACATTTCACAGTCTTCATTAACAGTCCAGCAACATCTGAAAAGTGTAGTGGGCCTGCATCACGGTAAGCAAGACGGCGACTTCTGGTTTTCAAAAACTGTTCTCGAAACAGTTCCCCAAATTGAGACAGTGACATCTGGTGGCATTAGTAACCAGTTACGTTACATTTTCCCACCCGGCTACACATAGTTAAAAGCTCAGTGGTCACAATTGAAGACAAGCATCAAAGAGAGTATACGAGAGCTCATGAAGCCAGACATTCCATGGCAGCTCAGCCAGGCCGTTCGTGCCACCGCTGCGGATGACTCTGGTGTGGGCCTTGCAGCCCATCTGCATTTCTGCGCATCCTAATGAAGCAGTCATCATCATCACTAGCGATGGACAGCTGACGACAGTGACAAATCATTGTTTCAGTTTTTTTATTTCAAAAGACAGTCGGGGTTGTAATGCAACATGAAATGTATGTTTAATTAATGACGATAAGATTGATTTGATTGTAGTTTATACACTTTCATACTGTTTGCAGTGCTAGCAAGAAAGTACAATTCTGGAAGAACATATGTTGCTGCAGCCAGATGTAATGTCCTCCTTGTACACAAGGTGTCGCTGTGTACTTGTAAAGGTGTTCCTTGGGTATATAAGTAGGAAGCCTACTGTTGTGGCTAGGTGTGTTGACCCCAGAAGGGCAAAAGGTTTTTGACTGCTTTACCGTGAAGGTGTGTGGTTGCCATGTGTCTCATTGTTCGTGGACTTTATATTTGCTGTAATAAATTCTTTACCTTTTATCACAAAGAAGACATCTGTGGACTTTCATCAACACTGAGAATAGTGGTAATATTATCGCCAAATTAAGTTACATCTTATCGCATCAACCAGGTCATTCCTCGGCTTAAACACCTCAGTAGTCGGCTGAGCTCCTACATATGTGAAAAATATATTGGAACATTATCATATCCATAAACTTTCCACATACATAGCACATTTACTGAAGCACTAAACAGAAATTTATCAGCAGATAAAAACGAGCACGTGGCTTTCTCAGGCACATAACAGATAATCAAGAATATTTATGGCTCAAATGTATGGTTGTAATAATTACTGAGCACCAACAGATGTCATTGTGCTCTTGGTTTTAAAAGCTCCAACGTTTCCTCCTGGTGCAATCAGGAAAAACCTCAAAAGCCTCACAAGCTTTCATCTGCCCATCACTATGAAACACAGTGCAGCAGTCTATCAGATTCCCTCAGTATCAGATATTTTCACATGGTCTATTTTAAGGCCCGGTCCCACAATACTGATAACTATAAATAAATAAACTATCAATGGGTCCCCTGCAGTTGATGTGGTCGGTGCTCACACCAGAGTGATAACGATCCCTCTAGCCCAGGCCTGGGTTTATCGGTATCGGTGAGATTTGCTTCTGGAGCCATTTTTCCAGGCCTGCACCTGATCTGATAAACATCTGACCAATCAGGTCATTGTTTACGTGTGACGTTGTCTGAGCACGTGATTTTTCCCCAGGAATCTTTGTACATCCTTGTTGCATCATGAAGTCCCGGAATACGAATTCACGGGAAATACAAAATATAATAGAGGTTTTTCACCTGACATCACAGGGTCACGTGACGCCCCGGTGTCCGCCATTTTGAAGGTCAAGCTAGCTAATGTCACCAACATAGTAGCTGGTATGTTACTGTAGCAATGTTTACGTTCAGTCATTTGGATGACTGTTAAAACCTTTCAGTCTCAAGTTTTTCCTTTACTGTATTTACTAGTTTACTGAGCTAGCGCGCTCGGGCAGGCTGGGAGCTAGCGAGCTTGCTCCCGGCAGGCCCGGGAGCTAGTGCCCTCGCTCCCAGCCTGCCCGAGCTAGCGCGCTCGCTCCCAGCCTGCCCGAGCTAGCGTGCTCGCTCCCAGCCTGCCCCAGCTAGCGCGCTAGCTCCCAGCCTGCCCGAGCTAGCACGCTAGCTCCGTAAACTAGTAAATACAGTAAAGGAAAAACTTGAGACTGAAAGGTTTTAACAGTCATCCAAATGACTGAACGTAAACATTGCTACAGTAACATACTAGCTACTATGTTGTTGACATTAGCTAGTGCTAACAGCTAGCTGCTAGTACACTGCTACAACACAGACACCGACCCTAATAATACAGTTCTTGGTCATTGCCTGGTAACAGCAAATTTATAACGGGCCATGTCTCAACAGACTAAGAAGTTATTTCAATGACATTTAATAACATTTTGTTTATCCTGAGGACCGAAAGTAAATGAAAATGTGAACAAACCTTAGCTGTAATAAGATGGCGACCACCGGCTCCAGGGACGACCCACTGATGTAGGCATGTTACCCAGCCTGACACAAAATATTTGTAGGCATCCAAACTCTTATACGCTTTCAGATCAATACCTGTGTATGGCGATGGGTTTTTAACGACATGGGTATACAGATCATGTGGGCCGAAGTCAGGTAAAGACGAGGGCTTCATGTACTTCCGTACGTCAGGGAACAATCCTGGTGGAAGCAGGTAAACGTCGTTCTCTAAGCCTGCTAACCTCAATTTTTGCAAATACCTCTCCCTCTGCTCGCCCTGTAAATGCCCTACGTCGCTGGATAGTGAAGGTGTTTTCTGCATCTCGCTCCTTTTTCTTTTATGTTTTTTGTTTGTCGCCTTCCTCGCATTCAAACCGATTCGAGCCGTGACCTCCAAAATGGCAGCCTCACATGACTTGGTCACCTGGGTGAAAAACCTCTATACAAAGCACGGAACTTTTATTCACGGATATGTGATTTTCCATAAAATATTAACAGGACGTTAATAAAGTAAACATATAAATGCAGGTAAGATATTTTAATTATGAACTTCAGCAGTCCAAATATTTAATTGTTTTAGACTTCTTAATATTTTATCCTTGATGCATCATCTGTATGAAATCAGAAACCAATCTGTAATATACTGAAACGTCTGTGACCAATCCATAAATTATTAGCATCTGTGATGCATCCGTATTAAAATCCGTAACCACTCTGTATTCTGTATCCTTTTTTCTTATATTCCTGTACTCCGTGACCTATCCATATTTTATCAGCCTGAGTGTGTGCATGGGTTGTTTTGGAGTCCAAGCTGTACAGTATGACCTGGAATAATGTGATACTACTTGGGAAAAACTTCCATGACCATTCCTAAATTGCATGCGTTTATTTCCCTGAGTGTCAGGACCGAGTGATATTATAGTGGGGATTATAGTTGTGGTGTTTCTGCTCCAGACTGGAACTAAATTCAGGCAGAGGGAGAGTCAGAGTTATCGATGTAGTGGGACCGGGCCCTTACCCTGAACCTCTTAACCTGCTATGTACCACTATATGGCCAACTTATACCAAAGGTTCTCGAGCTTTTGCTGTTGCCCAAACTATTATCAAGATGTTTAAAAATATTAGAGGCATGAAAGGCATTATATTAATTCGAGAAAATGAATGATCAAATGGAAAATAGATTGTGAGGCTTAAATTATGACCATGCTAGGCTAGATGTCCATCCATTATCTGTAGCCACTTATCCTGTGCAGGGTCGCGGGTGAGCTGGACTATGGGCCTGACTATGGGCAAAAGGCAGGGTACACCCTGGACAAGTCGCCAGGTCATCACAGGGCTGACACACAGAGACACACAAGCATTCACACCTACAGTCAATTTAGAGTCACCAGTTAACCTAACCTGCATGTCTTTGGACTGTGGGGGAAACCGGAGCACCCAGAGGAAACCCACGCGGACACGGGGAGAACATGCAAACTCCACACAGAAAGGCCCTCATCAGCCACTGGTCTCGAACCCAGAACCTGCTTGCCGTGAGGCGACAGCGCTAACCACTACACCACCGTGCTGCCCTAGGCTATCTGTCCAGCGTTGTTACTGATGAACAGTGAAATGAGATTTTATTTACTGTAACCCACACCGCAATCAAGACACTGAATTCATGAATATCCATTAATAAGGATACACATATGGTATAAGGCATTTATAGTTGTAGCAATACACTGAGTGTAGAGTGAAAAAACTTCACTTATTCATTTAAAAACTGCGATTATAAAATAATTAAAATATCACCAAAATAAAATCTGAAAATGAAATAAAATTATAACTTTTCTCAGTCGTATGTATATTGGTCAGATTTTTTTTTTTTTTGCTAAACAATTTTATTTCATGTTAGTGAACTGATAGGCAGTAAAAGAAGGGCGGTGCAAGATGAGATATACATAAGGTTTATTAATGCAAATCTATTATAGATCTCCAGTGTAATTCTTCTTACATACTGTGTATTTTCTGTTGTGATGAAAAGCAGAAAACATCACAAACAATAAACAATAAATTATATGTGATATTATGTCAGCATGTTACCACAATATTATTATCTGATAGCCGAATATACAACATGTGGATCCAGAATTTCACCATGTCCGCCTGTCTTTCTGGTTTTCCTCTTAGAGAACTGTAGAGCAGCGTAATTCACTGAATCAGCCTCCTGCTCCTGCAATGATACAGACGACACGTCAGAGCAGCTACATTTCTTACCTGTTTCACTCCTCTATAGAAGAAAACTGATCTGCAGTCAGTAGTTACAAGAAGGATTCGAAACAGTCAGAGTCTTGTGTATATAGACAGCGTCCTCTAATACTGTTAGTACGAAAGATGACCAGAAAAAAAGCCCATTGTTATGGTTTGCATCTGTACAACACCATATTCTGCACCATCTCACAATACAACGTCAAAACGATCATTTGTCATATTTTAGGAGGCTGTCAGTAATTCTTAGGGCTACTGTATTTTATTTTATTATTCATATTCTCAGATTTACCTCATCATCATGTTTATCAGCGTTATCACCTAAAGAAAAAAAAAGAAAAACTTAACAACACTTTTTATTATTTTACCATTATATATTTGATTTTTAAAAGCAGGGTTATTATTACACTGAACTTTTGACAGCAGAACTTTACCTCTGTGTGTTTCTCTGTGCTTCAGTATGAAGAAGATCAGGACACTGAGAAGAATCACAGTCACTGCACCGAACACCACAGTCAGCACGAAGAACACAGGAGAACAGACTGAACCTTGGAAAAGGGGAAATAATTTGCAACAAAATCATTTTAAATTGAAAAAATGGAGATAATCATGTACAAATGTAAACTATTTTATAGAGAGACTACAAAAGTTTTTTTGGAAGAACGAGTAAATAACAAACCTTTTGTTCTCTCTGAGTTCTTATTTGTTTTATTTCCATCTGGAAAAGGAAATATTTTTTAACCTCAAAACATCTCAGTGAACTTTTACAGAAACTATTATCTTTGTATAAATTTACCTTTCACATGTAAAAAGGTCGAGTTGCTGAAGGCCATCATGACCTGTTCCATGAAGCTGCAGTAATACAGTCCTGTATCAGAGACATTTACTGCGGTGATGGTGAGAGACGTGTTTTTCTCATGAACAGACATCACTATTCTCTCACTTTCAGTAAACAACTCACAATTCTCTGATGGACGAGACGCAAAAAACTGTTTACACCCAAGAAGAAGTGGAACTGAACCACTCGTGTGTTTATACCAGAAGATGGAACCTGTAACACTCAGCTCATGTTGGCACCAAACAGTGGCGTTATCTCCAGCTTCCACCTCCACAGTTAAAGAGCACAGAGTCTCTGAGAGCAAACCTGCAACCCAGAAAACACACAACCTCGTTTCTGAAACATCACATATTTGCCTTATCAATATTATAGAGATCGATTACATTCACATTAGACTTCAGCTATTCCACAAGTTTCTCAATAAATATTTTTCTATTCTGTAATGAACTTTAGACACTGTGGAGTTTAAATTAGAACACATTACTCACTGTAGAAATGAAGGACACTTTGAAAATTCCTCTAATATTTTTTTAAAGCTTTAATTGGTAGAGCCACGGGATTGGACTGGTAAACCTCGTAATTTGTTTACGGGACGGTGAGCCTCGTGAAGACACTCCACGGGAGAACTGTCACGAGAAGAGCGCGCTTTTAATCTTTGATTCCTTCGTGCAGCCACCATGGGGGGAAAATTTGTATTATATTAATTGTATTATATTAATTGTATTATATTAATTGTATTATTGTATTAAGGTACCTGGACCCCGAGAAAAAACCCACGGGATTGGATGTGGTTTAGCATTCTACACAGATTCTAGACAATTTGGCCGGCTCAGTTTTGATTTATCCTCATCCAGGTATTTGCAATCTCTGGGAGCTGTGTAATGTATCTTTAATTGTTTTAGCATTTATATAAGGCATTACTGGATATGCACAAAATAATGAAACAACAAATCAGTACTCTGGACATGAACAGTCAGAACTGTGTTCCTGGTGTGCATAAATGTCAAACCTTTGGTCAATCAAACCTGTATAACAAACTTCCAAAATCCTTATTTCCCTTATAAAGTCCTTATAAGATGCAAATTAAAATGATTTACCTAAAATTTGAATGATAATTAACAATGATATATCCCAGGTACTTTTTATTCAATAAACTTTAAGAATGAATACAAAGCTTCAGTGTTTGACAAAAAACTACAAAGTGTAAATGTTATGTGGTCTTTTATCATTGTGGGAATTGATTATAGCTCTAAATAAATATTGAAGGTTTTTTTGAATCCGTATAACTTTATTTGTACGCCCGTATACTATGTTTATTGAATCAAATCCGTATTAAATACGGACATTCGTGCATTTTAATCTCAACGAAAGCTTCACTGAATCGATTCTTTAGAACAAACTCGCATGCGTGTGAATCAATTTACTTGATTCACTCTTGATTCTTGACTCAGAAACTACGGAAACCTTATTTGTATTCCTGTTTTCAAATTGTAAACAATAATCACACTCTCATGCTGCATGAAATTAAAGTATGAACTTTCCTCAAACCATTACGTGTCCATGAACTCAACAAATGCCGTTGATGCGTCTGTATCGATTCGCTCGATCGAGTTATTTATGTTTCGTCCCGAAAAAGATCCGAATCGTTTGTGAATCGCATCACTGTTAGAAACCCAAGAGAAGAGATCCTCTTCCCTTAACATCATCAGAGGAAAAATCTGCTTCTTAATCAATTAGTTTCAGCGTTTGGTGAGTAGATCATCTGCATTTTATTTTATATTCATGGTGTGTTGATAGTCCGAAACCTGTAACTGGAAGGTTATCAGGAAAGTCACGAGTGGTCCGCGAGCACTCTACAAGACTATTAATGCGTTTTAATAATTAATAGTGCAGCTATTAATGCAGTTTCATGTCTAGATCTTATAAATGATGAATACGAAGTATGTGACGGCAAAATAACATGAGAACTCCAGTTCCCATGATGCTCGTGAACTGGGCATGCGCACTGGATAAAAGAAAAAAGCAGCTCTTTAGGGCAAAACTCTCGTCTCATCAGATTTGGGCAGTAATTCTATGCGTTCAGACCTTAAATAATGAAATAACTGTACAAGCAAATACAACACAAAAAACATTTTTAAAACATTCACTTAAATTAAACAGACATGGTAAAAACAGAAGAAATATATTTAAGGCTTAGAGTTTGATTAATTCAACCAAATCAAATATCACTTTCAGATTTGAAGAAATTTATCAGGAATCATTTTTAAAATATTGAGTATTATACCACTTCCTGTTTAAAGGCATAATAAAAGGCATCAAATATATTTACCCTACGTGTGAATGGAAATGCCGAAAAGTTTAATGTTTGACCTAATGTTTAATGTTGATCTAAAACATTTTAAACTGATCGTGTGGTGGTCTAGTGGTTAGGATTCGGCACTCTCACCGCCGCTGGTGTAGTGGGATTTTTATTAATCATATGTAATTCTAACCTTTAAATATCCTCTATACTCCTGTTTCTGACGCGTTTTAGCGAAATGTGGACTTGTCTTGTCTGGGAAGCATGAAATTAGTTCAACAGCGAGCTAACCCGCTCTTTACTTCATTTTTGACATTTTTTTAATAATTGTCGTCCGTCTCTATAGTCTCTCTGTCTCTTTCTCAGTCAGCATTGAGATAAAGACTCCCAGACTGTTACAGATAGCTATAATATAAACAACTCATGCAAGAATAGCAGGCAAGGACACACAGAAATCTGCAATGGGCAGAGAAAATCATTTTGGCACTTTCTCACAATAATAAATTCAATAAGTAATCTCTTTATATTATTAGGTAAATTCCATATACATAAAGTCAAAATGTCCAAGACAACCAATTCTCATTAATACTGTTAATTGAATTAAAAATGTATTTTGAGTCTCTGTCACATATCGAATCCAACAAAGAGTGCTTATCAGCTATTCAATTTTATTCAAATTACATTCAGTGAAATTGCTTGTCATTTCAATTTGCCCTGTTTTTTATCTCCTTATCTTTCTTTAAACTTATTGCTACTTATGAGGCTAAGCTTAAACATGTTCCTCCTAATTTCGAACTATTGATATGAAATGCTCTGATTAACTGTTTGCTGAGTTTTAAACCTCCATACTTTTGCCTTTAAAAACCACAGAGGATATGGAATGGATAGGTTTTTAATGTATTTAGTTAACCATAATTTTTTTTCAGCAAGAAACAGTTAACAAACGTTTACTTGAATAACTTTTTGTTTATAAATCGGAGACTTGGGTTTATCTTTGTTTAACCATTAAGAAAAAAACTTCATAAATTATCATGATTATGATACATTGGCTTGTATAAGTACTCATTGTCCTTGAACCTTTCCGCATTTTGTTGCACTGCAACCTGGAACTTAAATTGACATGAAACTATTCATGTGCATCCTGTTTATAATAAGCAGTACCTCTCTCTCTGGATCCATGTCATCCTACAGTCTCTTCTCAAGCAAGGCGTGGTGAGACACTTTACACAAGATTTACGTATGAATTGATTGTTTCTTCTGTAATATCACAGGTTCCTGCCATTAATGATTTCTGTTCTGCCTTTTTTTCACGCACATGAGGAGATAGCGTTTGGACTCAAGGTTCCATTGACTCTCTTGCTGTTGTTTTTTTTTCAGCTGTAATTCATAACGCGCTCTGTGACCTTCTCCCTCCCTCAGGACTCTGTGGTCTGTGTGTTCTGGTGTCTGCTGAGTCACCAGAAATCTGCCAAGACACTGACACTTGCGCCTGCTCCAACATCTGGCGCATAAGGGCTTTAAGGTTTCCAGAACCAAGCTGCAATATTGTATGGACACTTAAGTATTTGAACTTTTGATGTTTTGAACTTTCTCAAGGCTGTCATTCTAGACACAAAACCTCCTCCACTGCAACATCCTTTGACCTGGACTGACGCTATGGTGGTCGCTTATCACTCCCTCAGAAGCACCCTTTGTTTCGCCCCTGGGTTACCTGCTCACTTCAAGCCCTTCCACCTCTATGCCTGTGGACACCGGGGCACGGCCTCTGGGGAGCGTGAGGGGGGGGGAAATGCATCATTGTGCGTTTTTATCCAAAACATTAAAACATTAGACATTGTTGCTCAAGGCTTACCTGCGCATGTGCTTTTTTTTTACCTGGGCTGTCTCCGCATGTGCTTTGATGGTTTGATGGTTGTAAAATTGACAGACCCATTAAATTAATTAATCAGTAATTTAATAGATCATTAAATTAACATATGACTATTTATTCTCTGTTCTACTAAGAATCTCGAAGTTCGTGTCACATCCTCTTTTGATAATGTAGGTCGTGCTCTCGCACGCCTCCTTAATTCTCGGGATGACACTTGGGATGACATTGATATTGTCTCTCTAAAAAATCGTACATACTACTAGTATCAGGTCTGATCTCTTCGCTCCAGCCCTCTAGGGATCTTTGTTGATGGTTTTGTTTTTGTTCTAAACCCTCAGACGGTTCTTGTTTTATAATTTATAATATTATCACTCTGTGGTTATTCTGTGTGTTCAATCAATATCAGCCTGATATTCTGCATGAGACATACACTTTTTTTCTCTTTTTCATTTGATTTTTGTCATCTTGATTGTGGACAAATTCTCTAAATGGGTAGAAGTTTTTCCCTGTTCTCGAGAGAACACAAAGGTAGTTACTCGTTTTGATACCTAGTTATAATAATAATAATGATAAATTTTATTTATAAGTGCCTTTCAACGTACCTAAGAACACTGGACAGTAAAAAAGAAAAACAAACAATAAAAGCAGAACAATAAAATAATAAGAAATCAATAATAATTATTGTTATAGTTATGGGGTTTCAAATGCCATAGACTCAGACAAGGGTACCCATTTCACCTCAAAAGTCACACAAAACCTTTGTAAGTATCTCTAAACTAAACTGGTGTTTTCACATTCCTCAATCCTCTGGTATCGTAGAACGTACTAATCGAACATTGAAAGACAAATTAATTAAGGTCATGCAGGACACAGGTTTGTTTCTGTAATCCATAATTCATTCTGGCTGAAATTCGCATGACACCAAGAAATTATTTTTGGGAATAAAGTTCTCCCCTGGAAGAAGGGAACTCCGGCTCCGGGTACCTCTGATTTGAAAATGCATATGGATGAGTATTCTGCAGCCCTTATAGATAAGTTGCATAAAATTTGTACCAAGGTCAATAATACAATATTATCTCCACCACACACCCCTTTCACATGGGAGACAGGTGCTGGTGTGACTTTTTAAAGTAATGATTTGGACAATTGGGAAAACAATATAATGGGCCTGCAGACATAGTCGCCATTACTTTTGCTGCTGTTTTAACGATCTTTTTCCACAGTGGATCCATGCCACGCGATTGAAGAAGGCTCCATAACAAAGTTGTGTTACAATAACAAGTTTGCTGCTATTAACGCTTTTTGTGTCCCTATCTAGTCTCCCTCTGGCCAGTTTTCTCTCTCTCTCTCTCTGTCTCTCTATTTCTGAGCTCTGCACAGATTCGACTGAGAATCCTCAAGACGTTGTGAACAAAGAGGGGAAGAGATCTTGCACCCCGTTTGGAACCAATCATCCTCACTACAACCATGACAGTCCTCATCACGGGTTTCGTGATTGCTTCATCTTTGCTCGGGGCAGGGTTACCCGCCCGAGCCTTCTGGACCACTTCATTGCTCGGGGCAGGGTTACCCGCTCGAGCTGGACTTCATTGCTCGGAGCAGGGTTACCCGCTCGAGCTGGACTTCGAGACAACATCTTCTGGACTAACTTCGCTAACTGGACTGCACAAGTGCACACCACACAAATGTGTTATGTCTTTCATCTGATGCCGTTTTCTACTATTATTACACATCTCTATGCTCTGAAACTCTGTATTCTTACAGGACTCTGTTCTCACTATAGGTCGATATGCCTTCTAATTTCCTTTCCTATCTTTCAGAAGACATTCAGAGACAGAATCGCAATTAATACTTTTGGCTGTGAAGTTTGACTGTGCTAGCATTAGCGTGGTATATTCAGACAAAAATTAGATCTTGAAGGTCTCGACAATTTTTTTTAAATTTATTGATTAATGCAATTAATAAAGTCATTAACACTCACCAGCCATAAAGAAAGACAAAGGCAAAGTCATAAACTGAAGCATTGCTGCTGTGTACCAGGTGAGAGAGGAGGAGGAAACTGTCTGATGGGCAAAACAAATGATGATTTATATGTGTTGGGGGTGTGGTTTACGTTTGACCAGATCTCAGTGTGGTTTCATGACTGTAGCACAGGGACGTTAATATCATGTCTAAAGCGTAGCTCGTTCATTTAGCTATATTAACAACTACATAGGTAAATGTAACGAGTCTGTATTTTCTTTTAAAAAGTATAGTTTGTTTTTTATGAAGGCTGTCTGGCAAAAGCTGGTGCATGTCAGCCAGTTCCCCAGGGTGGAGTGAACTCTTAAAGTGTGATTTGTGTCCAGGTGGACTCATAAAAACACTGTTAATAATAATTACAATGGAGGTATACTGTGGCTGTATAGTGCACTCAGATCACTGCTACACTCTAAACATGCAGCTGGAGCTTCATTGTAGAGTTGATAAAAGTTACTAGAAGTAAGAAAGTGTGACATCTTAATAATTACAGCTGAAAACCAGTCAGTTGGCTAAAACTGGCAAATTAATCGGCCTGGATTCCATGGCATTGTGTGGTGTTGCTGGAGGAGATGGTCCAGCTGGTAGAGGACCATCTGGCGGCATTTCCAGAAGCAGGCACTCCCGCCTCTTATTTCACTCTCTTCCTTCTCCTGTCTTCTTGCCCCTCCCCATCCCTGCACTGTGGAAATGGGGGCCAATTCCTTGAAAGCCTGCTCCCTGAACCTGTGTCCCTCCTCATTTTCCCTCACCCCTTTGTGCCTACATACCAGTGCTGCCACTAACTCCCTCTCTCTCTCCCCATAGGTGGAACTGTCCATGCCCACCAGGACAAAGGGGCAGATCCACAGACATGGCAGGAAAGTTGGGCGTTTCCAGGATCAATGTCCCCTTAAGGAGATGGGGATTCTGATCCGCATTCCTGACAGGCCTCCCCGATACAGCAGGAATGTACAGAGTGACAGTGAGTATTCAAGGGGGTACACACCAGGCCTTGGTGGACTCCTGGTGTAACCAGACCACAGCTCATCAAAGCCTAAGTCAGTCATGCATTGGGAAATGCACAGTTGGTGAAGGTGAGGTCTGTACACGAGGATGTTCACAAATATCCGCTAGTGCCCATCACTATTCAATTTAGGGGCAAAAAGTATAGTGTGAAGGCCACAGTTAGTCCTCGCATCACCCATCCACTAATCCTGGGGACAAATTAGTTGGGGTTTAAAATATTAGTGAAGCATTTATTTGTGGATGGGTCCTGCTGCAGCGAAACTCAAGGGGGAGCAAAAAGGTCCTGGGTTTGAGCCCAGAGGCCAGCGGGGACCTTTCTGTGTGGAGTTTGCATGTTCTCCCCGTGTCTGTGTGGGTTTCCTCCGGGTGCGCCTTTTTCCCCCCACAGTCCAAAGACATGCAGGTTAGGATAATCGGTAGCTTTAAATTGACCATCCATGTAGGTGTGAATGTGAGTGTGAATGGTTGTTTGTGTCTACGGTGGGGTTTACATTAGACCGTATCAGCGGATCATCAGATTAACATTTTTAAAACGATTAGTGTGCACACAGCAACGCCAATACACGATTCGCGTGCACACAGCAACACCAATACACGGATACGCTCGGCTCCGCAGGCATCCTGCGGTCCAAATCACTCCGCCCTGAACAGCGAGTGCCCTCTGGAGGGTGTGCACTCCGGCCCTGCGCAGCTCACAGAGCGTGCGAGTGAAGCGCACGAGCAGTGATTCGGGACTGAGCCGCTGTGTGTGTGATCTCAGTGCATGTCGGGCATGCGCGTCACTTACCACTTGCAAGTGGAAGGATGGCAAGCCTAAAGACAATCATAACTACACAATGGGCAGTATTTGCATCAGTATTTGGAGTATTTTCATACTTTTATACTCTTTAATGAAAGGTGATACAAGGCGGAAGTCCGCGCCGTTTTTCAGCAGTCGCGTCACATGACCAGCGCCAGCGAATCAGGAAGGTGGATGTCACAGTGACGTTATCCAATGACGACGCCAGCTAGAGCTCAGCACAGCATATCCTCAATGTTTACACAGCACCGGACCAGACACGATCTGGATTGAATACGTGGACCCCGGCGAATTCCCGTTTCCTGGCGTTTCCAGGCGTTTTAATGTAAACGGACAGTGCATCTGCGAAGAAAACGAGACAGATACGGTCTAATGTAAACTTGGCCTATGTGTCAGCCCTGTGATAATCTGGTGACTTGTCCAGGGTGAACCCCACCTCTCACCCACAGTCAACTGGGATAGGCTCCTGTGACCCTGTACAGGATAAGTCAGTCCCCCCAGGATTTCGCGGGCCTTTTTTGTGATTGTTGCGGGCTAAAATGTCTGATGTTGTGGGGGTTTTTCCAAAAAATTGCGATGAAAGTTCAAGTCAAGTCAACTTTATTGTCAAATATGCTATACAGTGGTGCTTGAAAGTTTGTGAACCCTTTAGAATTTTCTATATTTCTGCATAAATATGACCTAAAACATCATCAGATTTTCACACAAGTCCTAAAAGTAGATAAAGAGAACCCAGTTAAACAAATGAGACAAAAATATTATACTTGGTCATTTATTTATTGAGGAAAATGATCCAATATTACATATCTGTGAGTGGCAAAAGTATGTGAACCTTTTCTTTCAGTATCTGGTGTGACCCCCTTGTGCAGCAATAACTGCAACTAAACGTTTCCGGTAACTGTTGATCTGTCCTGCACACTGGCTTGGAGTAATTTTAGCCCATTACTCCATACAGAACAGCTTCAACTCTGGGATGCTGGTGGGTTTCCTCACATGAACTGCTCACTTCAGGTCCTTCCACAACATTTTGATTGGATTAAGGTCAGGACTTTGACTTGGCCATTCCAAAACATTCACTTTATTCTTCTTTAACCATTCTTTGGTAGAACGACTTGTGTGCTTAGGGTCGTTGTCTTGTTGCATGACACACCTTCTCTTGAGATTCAGTTCATGAACAGATGTCCTGACATTTTCCTTCAGAATTCGCTGGTATAATTCAGAATTCATTGTTCCATCAATGATGGCAAGCCGTCCTGGCCCAGATGCAGCAAAACAGGCCCAAACCATGATACTACCACCACCATGTTTCACAGATGGGATAAGGTTCTTCCGCTGGAATGCAGTGTTTTCCTTTCTCCAAACATAATGCTACACATTTAAACCAAAAGATCTATTTTGGTCTCATCCGTCCACAAAACATTTTTCCAATAGCCTTCTGGCTTGTCCACGTGATCTTTAGCAAACTGCAGACGAGCAGCAATGTTCTTTTTGGAGAGCAGTGGCTTTCTCCTTGCAACCCTGCCATGCACACCATTATTGTTCAGTGTTTTCCTGATGGTGGACTCATGAACATTAACATTAGCCAATGTGAGAGAGGCCTTCAGTTGCTTAGAAGTTACCCTGGGGTCGTTTGTGATCTCGCCAACTATTACACGCCTTGCTCTTGGAGTGATCTTTGTTGGTCGACCACTCCTGGGGAGGGTAACAACAGTCTTGAATTTCCTCCATTTGTACACAATCTGTCTGACTGTGGATTGGTGGAGTCCAAACTCTTTAGAGATGGTTTTGTAACCTTTTCCAGCCTGATGAGCATCAACAACGCTTTTTCTGAGGTCCTCAGAAATCTCCTTTGTTCGTGCCATGATACACTTCCACAAACATGTGTTGTGAAGATCAGACTTTGATAGATCCCTGTTCTTTAAATAAAACAGGGTGCCCACTCACACCTGATTGTCATCCCATTGATTGAAAACACCTGACTCTAATTTCACCTTCAAATTAACTGCTAATCCTAGAGGTTCACATACTTTTGCCACTCACAGATATGTAATATTGGATCATTTTCCTCAATAAATAAACGAGCAAGTATAATATTTTTGTCTCATTTGTTTAACTGGGTTCTCTTTATCTACTTTTAGGACTTGTGTGAAAATCTGATGATATTTTGGGTCATATTTATGCAGAAATATAGAAAATTCTAAAGGGTTCACAAACTTTCAAGCACCACTGTACATGCTCAACATACAGCACAGATGAAATATCAGTCCTCTCTGACCCACGGTGCAAACAGGCAATGCAATAAATAAAAATAAAAATAGAATAATTGAAAAAAACAAACAAACAATATAAACAGTATAAACACTCTAGATAGGAACTAGACATAGACTAAACACTCAGACAAACAATATAAACAGTATAAATAAATAGTATAAACACTAGATAAGAAGAACTAGACATAGACTAAACTCTCAGACAATATAAACAGTGTAAACACTAGATAAGAACTAGACAAAGACTAAACAGTGAATGCAGTGTTGTTGCTCCAGGACAGGCCTTCAGAGATGTGCACACCCAGAAACTTGGTGCTGCTCACCCTCTCCACTCCAGCACCGTCGATAGATACTGGAGCATGCTGGGTGTGCTCTCTCCTGAAGTCCACAACAATCTCCTTTGTCTTCTCCATGTTCAGACGGAGATTGATGTCCTTGCACCACATGGCCAAGCGGCTCACCTCACTCTTGTAGATTGTCTCATCGCCATTGTTGATGAGACCCACCACAGTCGTGTCATCCGCAAACTTGATGAAGAGATTTGAGCTGGATGTTGGTGTGCAGTCGTGGGTCAGCAGAGTGAAGAGGAGGGGGCTTAGCATACATCCTTGGGGAGGGCCCCCGTGTTCAGTGTGATGGTGCTGGAGGAGTTGCTGCCGACCAGTACAGTCTGTGGTCTCCCCGTCAGGAAGTCCAGCAGCCAGTTGCACAGGGAGCTGTTGAGTCCCAGCTGGTCCAGTTTATGAATGAGCTGCTGAGGAATGATTGTGTTGAATGCTGAGCTAAAGTCTATGAACAGCATTCTGACATACAAGTGTTTTTTCTCCAGGTGGGTGAGGGCTGAGTGGAGGGCAGTGGAGATGGCATCATCGGTCGAACGGTTGGACTGATATGCAAACTGGAAAGGGTCCAGGGTGGGGGGGAGGGCAGACTTGATATGCCTCATGACTAGCCGCTCGAAGCACTTCATGAGGATGGGAGTGAGTGCGACAGGGCGGTAGTCATTGAAGCAGGAGGGAGACGGCTTCTTCGGGACCGGGATGATGGTGGTGGTTTTGAGGCATGTGGAGACAACAGCCTGGCTCAATGAGATGTTGAAGATGTCTGTAAAGATATCTGTGAGCTCCTCGGCACAGTCTCTCAGGACACGACCAGGAATGTTATCAGGACCCGGGGCTTTCCATGCATTTGTCGTCCTGAGAGCTCTCCTCACGCTGTCCGGGGACAGCGTCAACACCTGGTCGCCAGGAGGTGGTGGGGTCTTCTGTGCTGTGGTGCTGTTGTCTGCCTCAAAGCGAGCGAAGAAGTCGTTCAACTGATTCAGCAGAGAGGTGGAGTTATCACAGGTCTGCGGCGAGGGCTTGTAGTCTGTGATGGTCTGAATCCCCTGCCACAGGTTCCTGGTGTCTCTGCTGTCGTTGAAATGGTCAGCAATGTGCCTGGAATACTGTCTCTTGGCCACCCTGATGCCTCGTGACAGATTGGCCCTAGCTGTCCTCAGGCCCACCTCATCCCCAGCTCTGAAGGCGGCATTCTGAGCCCACAGGAGCCTGTGGACTTCCCTGTCAGCCATGGCTTCTGATTGGCCCAAATGGAGATGGTTCTGGTGACCGTAACGTCGTCCATGCACTTCCTCATGTAGGCAGTGACGGTCTCCGTGTACTCCTGGAGATCTGTGATGTTGTTGTAGGTGGCCGCCTGTCTGAACATGCTCCAGTCAGTGGTGAAAAAACAGTCCTGGAGTGCCTCTGAGGACCCCTCTGGCCACACACGTATCTGTTTTGTAGCTGGTTTGGTGACTTTAACCAGCGGCCTGTATGCTGGCATTAGCATAAAGGCTAATTTATGCTGACAACCCAGTCCTCGCAGATGGCATCGCAGATGGCATCTGCAAAGCCCCCCCCCTTCGCAGACACTCTGCGCGCACCTCCCAAAAAATTGTGACCACCGCAATGATCAATCCACATTACACCGATTCAAGAAGGGGAAAGGCTGGAGCAGATCCCTGCAGAGTTGGGAAAGCAAGGTGTTCAATTTTCCACATAATTCTGGGTTAATAACACTGCACAGCTCATCCATTTGATAGCAGTGGTGTTTCTGCTACGACTAATGGTGCGTTCAGTTGTACTCGTAAGTTGGAAGTTTGAAGTTGGAAAAGCATTGAAATCCAGCATCTACCAGCATAAACGTTGGGATTTTCATTTCATTTCCTGTCCATTTTTTTTCGAGTTCCATGATGTCCCAGTTTTTAAACTGGGAAGCGCTCAGTTCTGAGGTTATGTTGTTCGGAGCTCCAAGTTCCGACCTCCAATGTAAATGTAACGCACCATCTCGACCCCGGGGTCCTAAGGGGAGCTGGGGACTTTGCCTGCCGCGGTAACCATAGTGATCATAAACAACTGTCTAATGACTGAGCTGGTGATCTTTCTGCCACATTAAGCCAGAGAAGAGGGAAAAAAAATCACAGCGTTTTGTTTCAAGAAACAAAAGATGTAAATATCCTCTGCCTGTTGACTTTCCCAGATGTGACAAATACTTTTGTAATGTTGAGTAGCTAGTCTGATAATAATAAGAAGGAATTTGGACTTACCTGAAGTAGGCTAAATGTAAAATAACAGCATTCTAGGCTGTAGGTGAATATCTTTTAATGTTGTTATTTTATGTATAATGTTATTTTAGTAAGCAGCAACTGTTAACTGAAATTATGAGATTTAAGATGTTAACATTGTCCTCCTGGCCTGCAGGCAATCCCTGGTGGGATCAACAATGAAAAAACAAAAAACAATTACAGCGTTTTTTTTTTTTTCAAAAACCGAGCAATGTAAGTATCATATTGCCTGTTAACTTTCCCAGATGTAGCAGATATTCTTTTTATAATGTTGAGTAGCTAGTCTGACAATAATAAGGCATTTGCACTTACCTGAAGTAGGCTAAATGTGAAATAACAAGCCTTTTAGGCTGTTATTAATATTATCTCATCTCATTATCTCTAGCCGCTTTATCCTGTTCTACAGGGTCGCAGGCAAGCTGGAGCCTATCCCAGCTGACTACAGGCGAAAGGCGGGGTACACCCTGGACAAGTCGCCAGGTCATCACAGGGCTGACACATAGACACAGACAACCATTCACACTCACATTCACACCTACGCTCAATTTAGAGTCACCAGTTAACCTAACCTGCATGTCTTTGGACTGTGGGGGAAACCAGAGCACCCGGAGGAAACCCACACGGACACAGGGAGAACATACAAACTCCACACAGAAAGGCCCTCGCCGGCCACGGGGCTCGAACCCGGACCTTCTTGCTGTGAGGCGACAGCGCTAACCACTACACCACCGTGCCGCCTATTAATATTATCATTAATGTTATTTTAGTAAGCAACTTTTAACTCAAACTACAAGATTTAAAATGTTAACACTGTCCTCGTGGCCTACAGGCAATTCCTAATGACAGTGAGGCAGGCCCTAGTCAGTCGAGAGAGGATCTGCCAGGGGGCAGCCACAGTAGAAAAAGACAGCATGAGGAAGGCGAGACAGAAAGAATACAGACAGAAGATGCAGGGAGAGAACATGGAGGGACAAGAGGTGACACAGAGGGAGACGGTGACATGATAATAATGACATACACAGAGCCAAATCAACCTGACCCAAAAGTTATGCAAAGACAAGTGCTCAAAGAGCGGACACTAACGTTCCAGAAAGCATGGTACGAGAAGTATCCCTGGCTACATGTTAGTGTGGGTACTGAGGGTGTTCTGTGTTTTCACTGCTCAAAATACTTTAAAACAGGGAAACCAGCACAAGCCAAGAGTATAGACCCAGCTTTTGTCAGTACTGCATTTCAAAACTGGAAAAAAGCACTTGAAAAATTTTCCATGCATGAGAAATCATAAGGTCACAAAGTGGCCTTTGTCTACCAATGTTCATTCATTTAGAAAACTCACAATTCTAATGTATATTGAAGCTTCAGTACACACACACACACACACACACATTATATATATATATATATATATATATATATATATATATATATATATATATATATATATATATATATATATATACTGGGATGTAGTGGTGCGTAAACGCACATAAACGCCGTTTACCCACCTCCAGATTTTAGGAAATAGCGTTTATGAACCTCTAAATATAGTTTACCCACCTCTAAATACAGTTTACGCACGTATGTCTCTTGTTTTATACAGATATTAAAACAGCTTTTCCGTTATTTTTCAATTGCCTACACCTAGTAGATCCTGCACAAGTTCTTGTGGGTTTTATCAACACTGCGTAGCCTACGCGTAGTAATTGTCTGTCTACCGCTCGCCCTCTTGCGGGAGCCAGCAGACTGCGAGATTCATTAGTCACTGATTACGTGTGTGAAGAAATGGTGAAGAAATGGATATTAGGCGATTTCTGAAGCATCGGAGCATCACCCTTCCAGCTGATACCAGCAAAACGTCTCGACACAGTGAGTCCAAAAAGAATCCTGAACTTCACGTTTTTAGGATAAACTCCCCATCGTTTTGGTTTGTGAACCATGCCACTAACTAACGTTAGGTTGTTAACTTGTGCCAACAAATTAGCCTACCTTTCTGGCAGACAAATGACGTTGTTAGTGCAGTCTAAAGTTTTTGGTAATTATTATATCAACATAAATTCAGTATTTGTAGCGCATTGTAAGACAAATAGTTGTCATTTCATGTTAATCTCGAAGTCATGATGACAGCATGCTAGCTTCATGTCACGGACATAATATAGAGAACTTAGCCTAAAGTAACGTTAGGCAAGTCACTCCTCCCCGCCCTTCTCGGTGTGTGGGTGGGTGTGTGTTTATTTTTTAAAGAAGGCTATAGCATTCAGATTGGGCAGAAATACTTGTCCACATGATTGGTGTACTTAGCCGTTTTAATTTAATTTTACAGATAGTGGTGGAGAGACAGACAGTGTTGCGGGGCCAGGAGAAACAGCAGGAGGAGAGACAGAAGGAGGAGAGAGTGAGAGGAGGAAAATAGGGCAAAGAGAGGATGAAACAGGATCAACTACAAGAGGAGAAAAGGGAGGAAAAGAGAGAAGGCAAATGGATGGAGAATCAGATAGGCCTTTAAGAGAAACTTTGATAGAGGAAACTGAGGGAGAAACAGAAGAAACAGAGAGAGGAGAAAATGAGGGAAGAAAAACAGATAGACGGAACAGAAGGAAGAGAAAATGAGGGAGGAGAATCAGACAGAGAAGATGCAGAGACAGACGAAATGGAGGCAGAGGAAACTGAGACAGTATCAGAAAGCATCAGATGCCATCCACACATCTGGACTGAAAGTATGTGTAATTTGCCATTCTTACACACAGTCTTTATTTTTCTCTCTTTATTGATTATTTAGATTTCATAAACACCACTCTACTTGGTGTCACACACACACACACACACACACACATGCTTGGACTCACTCACACATGCACACAAGTAAACACACATTCACACACACACACACACACACACACACACACACACACACACACACACACACACACACACACACACACACAAACACTTTCATACACACACATACAAAAGTTAACATTCTTCTAGTGCAAGGTCTACTGCTGTGATATATCTGTCAGCTTATGGATTTCATATGGCCTACTGTTGGCATGTGTAATTTGCCATTCTTTCACACTGACATTATTTTTCTCTTTATTAAGATTTAATAAACCTCAAACATACTTATTGTGTATCTTGTTTTATGAATGATATAGAGTAGAGACCTCAGAGAACCCTTGTCACACACACACACATACATACATGCACTCACACACACAAGTACATGCACATTCACAAACACTCTGTCATATACACACACACACACACACACATGCACTGTCATGCACACACACACACACACACACACTCCTATGTGTCAGAAAAGTTGTTTCATACAATACACATCGTAGCATCCTTGCGTCATGCTTGCGTTGACTATGAATTGGCCCTTACAACGTCGTGGTCCCCCGATCCCAAAATTTATAGTTTACCCACCTCTTTTTTTACCACTACACCCCTGTGTATATATATATATATATGCATTTACACAAAATGGAATCATTTGCTGACAGCTCAGTCCCCCCCCAGTTCAAAAATCCTATCTGCGCCCCTGATAAACACTGACTTGCACGTGCTGCTTCTCTTGAACAGAAACACGGAAGTAAGGCGGAAGGTAGTTTGTCGACGTCACCTCAAGACGACGCCAACGATTGGTCAAATTTGCGGGAAAGTTGCGGTGATTGGATATAATTGCAACACCGCCCTGAATTCGCGGGGATTGGTTGAATTTGGTTGAAGTTGCAAATTGCAACATCGCGAAATCCTGGAGGGTCTGATAAGTGGCTACAGATGATGGATGGATGTTTTGTTTAACGTGAATAATTAATCAACAAGATTGTGTCTGTGATTACATGTGAAAAACACCATAATACCACTTTTGGCCAAGTCAATAAGCTATGTTTCAGTCTAAAACAGGGGACTAGGCAGGTTTTGTCTAGCATTTATATAGCACCGTCTCCCTTAAAAAAATCAAAGTGCTTTACAAAATGGCAGTTACATAAAACAGTATAGACCCCTTTGCAGTAAACGTCATTCATACGTAAGAGGAAATTGTGCGCGCAGCCTGGACTCAAAAAAGACTCAGCGAATGCCTAGTTGTTGTGTTGTCGGGTGTCAGAATCGTAGCAGTGATGGGGTTAAAATGTTCAGAATTCCAGCAGGATCTCACCCATTCCAAAAAAATCGCCGACGTCTATGGCTACAAGCCATCAAACGTGTAGACTGGGATGAAAGCACCATCAAAAATGCGCGGGTTTGCAGCGCCACTTCATCACAGGTAAGATCAGGCTATTTATTAAATCTTTCTTTTTTATTCCTTCTAGTCTTCGTTTATTGATGTAGCAAAATACTTTGGTAACGTTTGTCTGATTAGCTGGGTCATAGTTACACAATGTAATGAATATTGTTAGCATGTTAGCTTAGCTTTGCATGCAGTTTTGTTTGTAGGAGAGGTCTCGCTTGACTCAAGCAGTCCAGATTTTGTGCCATCATTATTTGTGTATGCCGAAAATCACAATTTTAAAGCAAGGATGGAAAGGTAAAATTGTGTGCCCTCACTCTAAATGCCAACTTATGCTGACTGCTCTAACCTAGCTCCCGCCCCGTTCAGTTTCATTTCTGCTCTCTGCCTCTCGCTTTTTACGCAGCTCTGATTTCTCTTAGCTGCACTCTTTACACTATCATTCCTTTCATGCCATTACCGCCTGCAAATTGCTGTTTAGTGTTGGTATTTGCTGCTGGAGCTAAAGCCACATTGCCATCACATCACTGGCATAATTTGATTAAAACAAAATGAATATGAATGTCCCATTGTTAATCAAGTTGTAGTCTCGCTGTAACCAGAATGTTGATGGCAGGCTACTTTTGTAAATAGGGTTTTTTTTTTTTGGGTTTGACATTTTTTGTAAATAGTATGACTGCCTTCAGGTATCAGAGGAAAACTTACTAACATCGTCCGTCCACTCTTTAATTAAATACGGATCCAGTAGGCGATGTCCACTTGTTAGAGTTAACTTACTTATGTAGCATTCTCGATCTTGTAACGACAATTGTTTGGCATAATCTGACAGCTCATAATGCCGGTCTATGGGCAGCGCCATTGTTTCTGAGTCCAGGCTGCGCGCGCATCCTAGCAACGGTCGGTTTGTTTACAAACATGCGAAGGGGTCTATGAGTGCCTCAGAAATGACTGCACACTCCTGCCTTTAAATGGCGTCCTAAATGAGCCACACCCTTAAATCCTTATGGAGCCCAGCTCTTAAGGGAGGTGGTATCTGGCACTTCAACCATTTAAATTCGAGGTGGTCCACACAAGCCTGGGGTACAAATTGTGATGGCGGATTACCTCTCCCACTTGTTGAACCGTCAGGTAATGCGTGATGATTCTCACCTGTGTCTTGTCACTACCAGTCTACTTATTTGTGTCTCAGTGTGCTTTCAGTGACTCCCATAACTGGTGAGAGAGATTGATTGATTGATGGAGCTTGTATGACATGCACACCACACATACACCCATACACATGCCAAGGAGCATGAACTTGAACTTGGCGGAGTGAAGGCCGTGAGACTGTGACGGGCCTTTTTCTGTTGATTTGTCCTTCTTGTTGAGTTTCTGAAAGTGCGCTGAAAAGCGGACTGAATAAGTGAAAGCCTGGAGCTCTGGTAAAATTCCACCCGTCTCCCGAGTCTTCCTCCACTCTGTCACACACCAGGGCTCGACAATGTTTTAATGCATTTAATGTAGAATAAAAATTAAAGTGCCGTTGTGTTGTTAATGTTATAACAGTGTAACTTCAGTGAAAACTAGTTTTACGCATGAATGGCCTATCTTAATTGTCTTTCATAAATGATGTAGATATAAACAGTTTATTGGTACGGCCTTTACTATTTATTTAATTATTTATTCAGCATGAGGTTGAAAAAACACTCAAGTCTGAAGAAGACAATACAGATATGACTACAGAGTGGTCTGCTGCTTAGGGCGGTTAAAAATTGTTTGCTTTTCATGAAAAAATGTTATTTGGGTCTTTTTATACTAATCGTATGAAGAATGTACATTTAATAGTTTATATCTGTTTGTTTGACCCTCAGTAAACCACTGGCTATGATCTAAGACCAGCTCTGGAAAATAAAGTTTGTATGTGTGGTTTCGATGCAGCGAGTGGAGAGAGGAAGCTGCTTGTGGTGGTGCAGTGATGAGAGCTGTGCATCAGTTTGTGGTTGGAAAATATTCTGTTGTGCATGCCTTTCTGTGAAATGGACAGGTGCTGCATTTGTTTGAGCAAACGCTTGTGGTTTATGTTGTGGCTCTCTGTAGCTGTTTAGAGACGCTTCTCGTCCAGTGTTGACTTTAAAAAAAAAACCTTTGTAACTATTTGGTCCTGTGGTATAATTAATCAACATCATTGTTTTTTAAATGGATAAGGGAATCTTATGATACAGTTGGTAGATATGTGTATACAGAAAAACAGTGACTAGTTTAAAAGTGGAGACTCAGTTGACTCGTGTGAGGGGGAAAAAAAAACCCACAACCCATTACCTGTTGTACCTTTCAACTTCGCCACTGACTCGAGCATGACACTTTAAGGTAAGGTCCTCTGTGGCCTCTATTTTTCAGTGTAGGACCCTGAAATTTAGAAATATAAATTGAGGACGGGTCTTAATCCAGGTTTTCTGGCCCTAAATAATACAGAAATACATCACAGAGGTCCTGCTGTTTAAAATGCAAGTCAAAACACATCCGCGAAGCAGACAAGGAGACACACAGTCAGTAGAACAAAGTGCATTTCATCATCTATTGTATCACCAATTCACAAAAGAAAAACTATCTCCAAACTACTACTACTACTACTACTACTACTACTAATAATAATAATAATAACAATAATAATAATAATAGTTGCATTAAATCAGCCTTTTCTTCTATAATGGCCACAGCATTTTGTCAAAGAAATGCTTTTCATATACTGAGGTGTGTAAATCCATCTTTGCTGCTCTATTAAAGCCAGATGAAATGTCTTCAGTGTTTTTTTGGAATCACAGGCGCATTGCAGCTGTTTTCTATTCTGGTGATACTTACAGCGCTTTCAAAAATGAAGTCATACAGGAAATATGATTCACCTAAAGTGAAGCGAAGTTAATTTTATGTTCAACTCGAGATTGCAACTTGTAATTTCCCACCTACAACCAGTAAAAGAAATCAATAAAAACAGAATGTGATGATCTGGAAATCATGGAAATCAGATATTTCACTGAAAATAGTATAAAGGCAACATATCAGATATTGAAACTGAGAAATTTTATTAATTTCTGCTCATTTTGAATTTAATGCCAGAAACAAGTCTCAGAAAAGCTGGTACAGGGCAACAAAAGACTGAAAAAGTATCATGCTGAAAACCCCCCAAAACAATTTGGTTACTTGGCAACAGGTCAGTAAGATGATTGGGTATAAAATGGCCCTCCCAGAGAAGCGGAGTTTCTCAGAAGTAAAGATGGGGAGGGGTTCACCACTCTGTGAAAGACTGCGTGGGCAAACAGTGCAGTAATTTAAGAATAACGATCCACAATGTAAAACTGCACAGAATTTGGGGATCACATCATCTATGGTCCATAATATCATGAAAAGATTCAGAGAATCTGGAGAAATCTCTGTCTGCAAGACACAAGGCTGAAAACTGACATTGTATGCCTGTGATCATCTCTGCGGTCCTCTCCTGGTCTGCAAACATCATGGCAGTTATCAAGAAGGCCCAGCAGTGACTACACTTCCTGAGAGTGCTCAGGAAGAACAACCTGGATGGTAAGCTGCTGGAGACCTCCTACAGATCCTGCATTGACGTACTGCATCTCTGTGTGCTATGCCAGCTGCACTGAAGCAGACAGGAAGAGGCTGCAGAGAGTGATTAAGACAGTGCAGAAAATCATCGGCCACCCTCTCCCCACCTTGGACGACATCTACAACTCTCGCTGCCTCACCAGAGCAAGAAATATTGTTTAGGACAGTTTTCACCCGAGGCATCATTTGTTTGACCTGCTGCCCTCTGGGAGGCGCTAGAGGTGCATCAGGTCCAGGACTAACCCTGCTGAATGCTAATATGCACTTACCCCACTCCTTGTTGACTGTTCCATATTATTTATTGTCTATCATTAGTTATCTACCTCAATAGTGCAATAATAACAAATGCAATATGGACTTTATGGTGGTGTTTTTTTTGGAGATGTATGTTGTTTGTATTGTATGTTTTGGGTACTGTTCTATTTTATGTGGTCTTGTGTGGGTGGGTTGTTGTTGTTGTTTTTTGTCTGTTCTATTCCGATGTGGTCTTGTTCTATTTTTATGTGGTCTTGCACTTTAAGGTTAGCTTTTAATTTCGTTGTACTTGGTACAATGATAAATTCTGATTCTGTGATCTTCAGGCCCTCAGGAGACACTGCATTAAAAGCAGACACATGTCTGTAGTGGAAATCACTGTATGGGCTCAGGAGCACTTCAGAAAACCATCGTCTGTGGAAACACTTCATTACTGCATCCACAAACGCAAGTTAAAACCAGATATAAACAATATCCATAAACCCCGCCCCCTTCTCTGGGCCCGAGATCTTTTACGATGGACTGAGGCGAAGTGGAAAACTGTCCTGAGGTCTGATGAATCAAAAGTAGAAATTTTTTTTAGAAATCATGGACCCCACATCCTCCAGGCTAAAGAGGAGAGGGACCATCCGGTTTGTTATCAGTGCACATCAGTGGCAGCTGATAGTCTTTCAAACAGGGGAGGCTGGTCGGTTACGATATTTCCAGATTTTAAAAGAAAAAAGAAAAAAAAACATCAATTTTGCCCATACTCTTACCTCTGATCTGGCTGATTGTTGGCAGGGTCATAAACTGTGAAATAACAGGTTCTTTTGGCCCATTAGCCTACTGTCCAATATACATGATGGTGGTGTTGGGGGGGTATACTTTAACAATTTATATTTTAAAATTGTGGCATGTTTAAAAATTGATTATTGAAAGCAGCTCTTTGTCAGGAACCTCAGCAGTAACAGCAGAGTGTTCTGGAATAGGCACAAGCACTGACCTTGGGGAGCCAAACATAGAGCTGGGGGCCACACATTTCATTCAATGACACTTTCCCTATATTTTACTTATTTTGACTGAGAAATGTTTTATTGACAATTTTGATAACCCTTCACTTTTAATCCAGGTCTGTAGTGTGAAATGTTCTCGGCTGTGTTTTTGTTTAAAAATGTTTTCCAAATTGTAGCTGTGTTTAATTCATATCCAGAAAAATATATATTCCAATATAATATCTCATCTCATCTCATTATTTCTAGCCGCTTTATCCTGTTCTACAGGGTCGCAGGCAAGCTGGAGCCTATCCCTATTCCACTACGGGCGAAAGGCGGGGTACACCCTGGACAAGTCGCCAGGTCATCACAGGGCTGACACATAGACACAGACAACCATTCACACTCACATTCACACCTACGCTCAATTTAGAGTCACCAGTTAACCTAACCTGCATGTCTTTGGACTGTGGGGGAAACCGGAGCACCCGGAGGAAACCCACGCGGACACGGGGAGAACATGCAAACTCCACACAGAAAGGCCCTCGCCGGCCACGGGGCTCGAACCCGGACCTTCTTGCTGTGAGGCGACAGCGCTAACCACTACACCACCGTGCCGCCCCCAATATAAACATTTTAAATAGATTCTATATTTTTGGTCCATCCATGACATATTACTAAAGTAGCCTATTTACTGTTGTTGATGTGGGTCACTTGCTGTTAGCCAATTCACTTTCTCGTACCAGGAGAGCTGAAAGGAACGAGTATTATTCCCTACCTTTTTCACCAAGTCAATTTGGTCTACCCTGCTCTTTAATTTAAATTTTTTCCTTGAAAGGAAGACTGGCAAATGGCTTTGCCAAAATTAAATCAGCAATGCTTGGCATCCGTGCGCAGCTTTCTTGCTAGCTGACTAGCCCCCTCAAGTTCAAGTTCAGTCACTCAAATGAAATTTCTGGAACTAAGATAGCAAACTTGACAACACTATATTTACACTTTATTTACAATGAAAATATATACAAACTATGCATGTTCTCCCCGTGTCCGCGTGGGTTTCCTCCGGGTGCTCCGGTTTCCCCCACAGTCCAAAGACATGCAGGTTAGGTTAACTGGTGACTCTAAATTGAGCGTAGGTGTGAATGTGAGTGTGAATGGTTGTCTGTGTCTATGTGTCAGCCCTGTGATGACCTGGCGACTTGTCCAGGGTGAACCCCGCCTTTCACCCATAGTCAGCTGGGATAGGCTCCAGCTTCCCTGCGACCCTGTCGAAGGATAAAGCGGCTAGAGATAATGAGATGAGATGAATATATACAAACTAAAAAAGCTGGTAGAAACCGTATGTAATGAATGAAATCAAAATGCAAGCTGATCTCTTACAATACACCACAGCACTTGCGAATCCGCATGGGACTGAACTGAAATTCACCACTGCCTGTCTATATTTGAAACGAGCTGTCAATCAAAGAAAATATCCGGCCGCTTTCACCAATCACCAGTCTCCTCGCGGAAACTGCCATGTCCCTCCCACTGTGAGGCTGGGAGTCCGTGGGAGGGCATTTTCGCAGTATTTGTCCAATAACCGTCTTGCATTTTGAGATTGACAAGCGCATAGCTCCCAAATGCCATTGAAGTGCACTTAATCTGGGCTGCATCGCGCTGTCACGAGGGGGAAAAACTCACGCACACATTAGGCGAACTGGGGAAAGTTATAACGGAATGATTTCGCACTGTAGTGGGTTGAGCACATATATTTCTATGATTCTGGATCTGAAATAGCAATGTTATAAGGTCGGCTATAACATAAGCCTAGCGCAATTCATCCTACACGATGTTCGTCATTTTTAGAGGAGGCTGAGCCTCCCTCGTTGTCTTGGACTAATCGCCCGTGGTACACAGCTCAAAAGCAGCATCTGTGATGGTATGAGGGGGCATTAGTGCACATGACATGGGGAGCTTGTACATCTGGGAAGGCATCATTAATGCTGAATGATAT
This sequence comes from Neoarius graeffei, assembly GCF_027579695.1. NCBI lineage: Eukaryota > Metazoa > Chordata > Actinopteri > Siluriformes > Ariidae > Neoarius > Neoarius graeffei. The sequence continues at coordinate 3,459,311 of NC_083592.1, read as the reverse complement.
AAACACGTTTCAGAGCAACAGGGCTGCCATCCAGACAAAATCTTTTTCAGGGAAGGCCTTCCTTCTTCCAAACGACTTTCTGCACGTATTAAAACTGCACGGCTCTGTTGTAAAAGGGTCCAGGTGCTAAACTGGCCTGCTGCGGTCCAGACCTGTCTCCCATTTAAAACATTTGGTGCATTATGAAGTGCAAAATACAACAAAGAAGACCCCGACCTGTTGAGTAACTGAAATCGTATATCAGGTAAGAATGGGAAAACATTTCTCTTTCAAAACTACAGCAATTGGTCTCCTCAGTTCCCAAACGTTTACAGAGTGTTGCTAAAAGTAGAGGTGATGCAACACAGTGAAAAACACGCCCCTGTCCCAACTTTTCTGAAACGTGTTGCTGACATTACATTTTTTTTTTTTTATAAATGAGCATATATTTAAATTCCATCCATCCATTACCGCTTATTCTGTGCAGGGTCGTGGGTGAGCTGGAGCTTATTCCAGCTAACTATGGGTGAGAGGCGGGGTTCACCCTGGACAAGTGGTCAGGTCATCACAGGGCTGACACATAGAGACACACAACCATTCACACTCACATTCACACCTACAATCAATTTAGAGCCACCAATTATCCTAACCTGCATGTCTTTGGACTGTGGGGGAAACCGGAGCACCCGGAGGAAACCCACACAGACATGGGGAGAACATGCAAACTCCACACGGAAAGCCCCTGTCGGCCACTGGGCTCGAACCCAGAACCTTCTTGCTGTTAGATGACAGTGCAAACCACTACGCCACCATGCCGCCAATATTTAAATAATTTTTTTTTTAATTTAAAAATTATTTATTTAAATATTCGCTTGTCGAACCAATAACACTGGCTCAGACCCGTTGCAACAAAGTAGGCAGACTTGGCAATTGCTTAGGGCCCCAGCCCTCGAAGGGCCCCCGCTGCCGAACGACTGGTTATGTATTCAATAGCAATGACAACTTTTTGAGCGTGGCAGCGCAGCGCCTAATGACACTTGTTGAAATACCCTAGTTCCAAGGGGGGCCCCCTAATGCACAACAGTGCCTCCCTACATGCTTTGGCCGAAAAGTGCAATGACAGTCTGTCAACCCCTCAATGCCCATCTCCGTCCAGTCAAGTGGTTGCAGAGCTCCGTGGCAAAAAAAACCCAAAATCAAATCTCATCTCATTATCTGTAGCCGCTTTATCCTGTCCTACAGGGTCGCAGGAAAGCTGGAGCCTATCCCAGCTGACTACGGGCGAAAGGCGGGGTACACCCTGGACAAGTCGCTAGGTCATCACAGGGCTGACACATAGACACAGACAACCATTCACACTCACATTCACACCTACGGTCAATTTAGAGTCACCAGTTAACCTAACCTGCATGTCTTTGGACTGTGGGGGAAACCGGAGCACCCGGAGGAAACCCACGCGGACACGGGGAGAACATGCAAACTCCGCACAGAAAGGCCCTCGCCGGCCACGGGGCTCGAACCCGGACCTTCTTGCTGTGAGGCGACAGTGCTAACCGCTACACCACCATGCTGCCCCAAAATCAAATATGAAGCGAAATTACCCCTGAGGGAGCCAGAAGAGAAAGAAGAAAAGGGAAGAGGAAGACAGAAAAAGCAAGACACTGGTAAGTGAGAATGTACACACTCATTAATACCAAGCGGGTCGACAAGCAAATTTGGTAGCTAGCTTACGTTAATGGTAGTTATCTTGTAGACTGTGTTTATAACAGTGATGTAAACATTGTCATGCACAACAGGCTTACAAACTTGCAAGGACTGGCTAAAAATTCTAATATGTGCCACACAAATAGGTGAAAGACTGTCAACTTCTCCCAGATTAACTTATTGTGTTTATCAAAATGTCATAGTCAGAGTTAGTTTCAGCGAGCTGCATGGCTTTCATCAGAAGTAGCTAGTGTGTCGTGAGCATGAATGGAGTAGGACAGGAGATGGCTCACAAGAAAGCTCTTTTTTACATAAATAGGCTAAGTTTGTGACCTTGGTTGGATATTAATGCAGTAATTTAGCTAAGAAACCCGAACTTTCTGCAAGGAAGCCCTGCTGCAATCAGCACGGCTAATGGCTACGACATGGCAAGTTTGCTTTGCTTGTGTCTCTGTATTGTTTTTGCTTCCACTGAGAAGCTACTAGACTTGTACAGCAATTTAAGCATTGCACTACGTTTACTTCTTACACTTCCTGTGTCAGTTGCCTCAAGTGAGAGGAGCTTTTCAGCTCTGAAGCTTATTAAGAACTATATGAGGTCCGCCATGGGCCAAGAGAGGCTCTCCGGACTGGCACTGATGTCAATTGAATGTGATGTCCACAGGTCTTTGTACATGGAGGGTATTGTGGCTGCCTTTGCTGAAGCCAAAGCCCGCAAGCAGCAGTTTTAGACATTTTGCCCATGATTCTAGTTGTGTATTCTTAAATTTTTGTGTTTTTCTATACCTTTTGCACTTTTCTGTGTGTGCTGGTTCTTATTAAGATTCTTATTCATGTTTGTAATCATTTAATCACCATTTGAAGTTATTTCTACTTGTGTATATACTGTAAATATTTAGTGGTGTTATTTGTACATTTTATATTACTTTTGTCTTATTTTCATATTTGATTTATATATATATATATATATATGTGTGTGTGTGTGTGTGTGTATTTTGTCTATTCTTGTGTTTAATTGGGTTTGATAATTATTTATAATAATGTAAAGAGTTAATTTATTAAGTAAAAATCGTAAGAATGATTACAATATGTGTGATGTTTATTTATTAAGTCTTCAGTGGGTAGGCGGCCATAAGGCCTTTCGTCGAGGGGGGGATAATTATGGGCCCCAGATCCCCCTTTGCCTAGGGCCCCCAAATAGCTTGAAACGGGCCTGCACTGGCTATACAGTTTGTTGGCTGAGGAGGAAAATATACATCACTTACCACAGTTAGGTGGCTAGCTTGTTGCGAACAAAAAAATGAACATGGAGGAATCCAAGTCGAACGTGTCGAGGTGGAACACGACGTCATTCCAACCTGCAACTGACCTCCTACAGGGAAAGTGGAATGCAGCATAACCCCCCGAGTAACAGCGCTGAGGGTAAATCACACTGATTTATAGCAGCTAGAGAATGTGTAGGGTGACAAGCACAGGCCTTCTGCTTCGACCTCCTGATGAAGTGACTTTCAGAATTACTCTGGACAGAGACCAATTCTGACTGGACTGATCTCAGGCTCGGCTCTTGCGCGGACTTGTGTGCACTTTGACTTGGCTGCAGTAAATGCCTGGATAAATGCAATGCTTGACTTCTGCTTGTGACTCTACTAGTGCCATAAACAGTCTCAGCACAGACTGCATTTCAGATCTGTAGATTGGTACAGGGGTTTAAGGCGTTTCCTTTCAGGAAAGCATGAACGTGCACTTATGGAAAGTCCATTCGTATCTTTCAGAAAGCAGAAAAACACAGCCACATTAGCTGTACTTGTTGAATGGCTACTTTTTAGCAGGCCCTGTAGAAAATGCACGTCTTCCAGTGCCAGACACACACAGTTTGTAAGAACAAAGCTCTGACAGGATAAATAGTCTCTAATACTGTTGATCCACAGACCATCAGCCATATAGTTAAGAGTCATCCAGATGTGAGGGGCGGATTTAACCTCAGGAGGACGATTCCCAAAAGGATCTGCAATAACATGCCATGAAGGTGTTTTAGTCATGAATGTGCCTTCATGTCCCATAAATGTTTGTTGGACCTTCTCAGGACGCAGCAAGTGCACTTTTATCAAGAGCCAGGTTTGATGTGTTGCACCAAACGAAACAGTAAGTTAGGCACATCCGAGTTAACACACGCTCACCATTCGCCTCATTAAGCTCTCTCATGCAGGTATCCATACAGCCAGTCATGTGGCAGCAGGGCAATGCATAAAGTCAGACAGGTCCTGGTCAAGAGCGTCAGTTAATGTTCACCTCAAACATCAGGAATGTCTGACTGCCCCCTACTGGTCAACTACTGCCCTGCCATGCAAGTTCACTGAAACACTCCCAGAAAATGTGGACAATCCAACAACACTTTTTTTTTTTTATCAGTGTAAAATATAAATATATCAGAATGAGAACAGTGTGAAAGCCACAGCAGTGCTATATTTCCAAATACTTTCTGAGAGTTTTTCCAAATGTTACATTACACTGACCACAGTCATGATAATAACTATTTATCCACACGTATCTTCATTTCCACTTCACCTACACTGATGAAACTGTGGAACAGAAGTAACAATCCAACAAAAGACTTATTATTATAGTTTAGATTATAACCCTCGACTCACTGTGAATGAAAGTGAGCAGCCAATAATGAGATAAAAATGACACTGTGCTGATGAACGTGCACTAAATTTCATTCACTGTTCACCGTACCTGCAGACTGGGAGGAGTTTCTTTCTTTACAGGATACACAAAAATAAATATATAAAATAAACCATTAATAAACAAGAAATATTATCAAAATCCTTCTCCAAGCTGCTGTGCTGAACCACGCAGGTGTCGGTGTGTTTCTGCAGCTCCTCAGCTGGGACTTTCAGAATGCTCCTCTTCTGGAAGCTTCCATCCTGGTTGGGTAACGTCTCTGTGAGCTCCATATCAGGATGGACTGCAGAGAGAGAGAGAAGAACAGGAGAGTAAAAAGAAACATGAAGGAGAAATGATTGTGCAAATGTTCATCAAGAACTTTATGGAGGAGAAATATATGATCTCTATTGAAGACATTTTACATATATTTCCAAGAGGAAAGACAAGGTGGAATGTCTTACCTTTTCACTCCATAACACACACACTTCTTTATCCACCTGAGACACTTGTTCTCCAAAGAGTTCTTCCAAAATTTATTCTGAAAAGAGAAGAAGCATCATCTCCCTCTGGAGTTTGGTAAAAGAGAGCTTTAGTGTTAGCTGTAGTCGAGGAGATGTTATAGATCCAGACATCTCCATCGTAGCCATGTTGATAACAGCCTCTAACCTCCATCATCATCCATCAGACTGAAACGTGTCTCCACAACCCAACAGATTTATTTGTACCGTTTCTGAACTGAAGAAACATACAGCCATTTCAACAAACATTCAGATTATCCTCATAAAATTAAACAGCATTATTACAGTCAAACGGAGGACAGTGTACACGGTTAGCGGTTCATTCACTGTCAGTAAATACTGTAATAAACACCATCTAACAACGTTCTGAAAAACACACACATGCAGTTCTGTCCCTGCTTTGTTTATTGTCTCCAGATATTAAACTGTAAATCACTTAGAAATGACTAACCCTAACCCTACATTTAAAGATTTGCAGAGATTTTTGGCGAAAACAAAAACCAAACCCTCAGTGTGAACAGACCTGGTTTTGATAGATGAGAGGAAAACTAACGCCATTACAAATCTGTCAAAAGGAAAATGCTCTGGTGTTATTTTACAGCCACATGTTATGAAGTGATGCGTCCACACCTTCAATTCCACAGCCACAGCATCCTGTTTAGGGGCAACAACATGTTCGTTAACAGGAAACAAACCTCGATTTATCATCATTTCTCATTTTATAATGCCTGAAGGAAGTGTGGACTCTTTCCCCTGCTGTGTGGGACTGTGTTCTCTCTGTGCAGGAAACATTTCACTGCTGAGGGGGATGTGAACATGTGCACTCACTCACTACATTTACATGCACATAGAGAGAATCGAATTTCTGCCGTTGCTCGACTGAAATCGAAGTTCAAAATGCCATGTATACACCTTAATTCGGCTGAAATTGAACCGAACTTGATTTCTCGGAATCGAGCTACACGACCTAGTTTATGCGATTTCTGCCGAGCTACTTTGTGCATGTATACCCTATCGAGCTAGTTGTCGAGCTACTTCCGGAAGTGACGAGTGACGAGACCACAAGCGGGAAACACAACAGCCTCGGTCGGCATGACAACCAATCATGACAACGGCATGAATCTTTTCTTTTTGTGGCATTGTTTGCACTGTTAAAATTTAGCTCACTTACTGTATCACCAAATACATCTGTACAGCTGTTGCATAGCTGTGAATTGTGTACATAAACAAGTCATTGTATTTGTGTGTGTGTGTGTGTATATATGTCCAACATCTGAAGAATGTCAATAAAAACAAAACAATTGAACTTTTTGTGTGTTTATTAAGACATAAGTTAAATTGTAAGCAAAAAAAAATTTTTTTTTGTAAGCAAAAAATGGACTTTAGAAAAATATTATTGTGCAAAATAAGTTGTCTTACAAAACAGTGGTCTGCGCCGGTGTTCTGAAATTTCATCCTACCCATGAAAACGTCCTACCCGAGTTAACTGCGCATGCATACAACGGCGAATTCACAGGGCCATAATTTTCTGCTACTGTATTACACAAGGTTAGTTTCTTGTATTTTTAATACCTTCTATGACCAGTATTCAATGCATATGTTTGACAGTCAAAAAGTTCAACTTGCCACGTGCATGATATGTGTTTGAATGCAGTTTGAATAGCTAATACTGCGAAGCATTGTCATTTTCATGTAGTCATAAAACTTGCTCATGCGCCTACGAAATTAGCCCAGACTTTGCAGTTTGCGAGACGAAATACATCTTTACAATACATTATCTCACTGTGTAGCCTAAGCTAGTTTACAAGACGATGTACGTTTTTATGATACATGATATGATTGTTTCTGAGAGCATGCAGTTCGATGTGTAATAGCTCTGTTTACCAGCTGTTTCGAAACTTACTCAGTAGCCTACCTTTACATTAGCGCAGGGTTTGCATGTCTCTGGTATTACATAGGCTCGTTTGCAAGTCTCTATGATACACTCTCAAAAGAGATGTGTTAAAAACAACACATATTTAACACATCAGCGTGTTTATATAAGGACAACACAGTTTGTGTTAATAAATGTGTTGAACTCTATAACACAGTAACTGTGTTGAACTATTTAACACACTAGTGTGTTAAAACAACACAGTTTGTGTTTTATTTATTTAATAAAACACAAACTGTGTTGTTTTAACACACTAGTGTGTTAAATAGTTCAACACAGTTAGTGTTATAGAGTTCAACACATTTATTAACACAAACTGTGTTGTCCTTATATAAACACGCTGATGTGTTAAATATGTGTTGTTTTTAACACATCTCTTTTGAGAGTGTATTGACCTACAGTCATTTTAACATTACTGTACAGACATGGAAAGTAAATGGGATCAGGTGCATGCCCTCCTGACAGAAGGCACATACCCCTCGGGGTATGGAAAAAGTCAGAGGCAAAACCTGAGGAGATATGCCTCCAAATTCAGAGTAAGGGGTTAGTATCACAAGTCTATGATGCATGTTATTTAGAATACTGTATGTGGCGATAACGCATTATTAAAGTAATGTATCATGAACAGAAAAAGATCTCTGGTTTGGTAATAAGAAGGTGTTGAAAAAGAGGGAGGAAGCCAGGAGACTTTTCATGGAGTTCCATTCCTCCCCCATGGGAGGTCATACTGGCATCCTTAAAACATGGGCAGCAATCTCTTCCAGGTTCTACTGGACCGGGATGTCTGTAGACATAAAAAATTGGGTATGTTTTTTTTTAATGTTTTTTTTGTTTGTTTGTTTGTTTGTTTGTTTGTTTAATATAAACTGACTGTCACACACAAATAATGTTAATAATGTCGTTTATATATTTTCAAGATCTTAGAATGTGACAGATGCCAAAAGGTTGGAAAACCATTGACTGCAGTGGGGGAGTTGCAGCCGATAAAGGTAAATACATATTAATACTCGTGCAAAACTATACAGTAGGTAACAATAGTGTGAAATCACATTCTCCCTATGTCCTTATGGGAGGTGAACAGTTTAGTGTTATGGTTATCTTTATATTACTTTTTTTTAGGTCTCTGGCGTGTGGGATTTGATTGGGATCGACCTTACTGGACCACTTCCCAAAACTGTCAATGGCTTTCAATACATTTTGACAGCTACTGATTTTTTTTCCAAGTGGGTGGAAGCTTTTCCACTCAAGTCCAAATCAGCTGCAGAAGTTGCAAGATTTATTCACGTTTTCATAAAGTTAATAAATATATTTTGCCACACTTTTTCTTTGTATTTGTTTTAGTGAAGGAACTCTGGGCGGCTAAAGACCGCGGCAAAGTTGAAGTAGTTGTTGGACCATATTCACTGTACTGTAATAATTTGCTACCACCCTGAACACAGAGGAAGCAGATATTTATGGGGATTTGATATCTATAATAATGTGCTACCACCTAATGGAGGGAAGCAGATATTTATAGGGGTTATATGTCTATAATAATTTGCTACCACCCTGAACACAGAGGAAGCAGATATTTATGGGGATTTGATATCTATAATAATGTGCTACCACCTAAAAGATGGAGGGAAGCAGATATTTATAGGGGTTATATGTCTATAATAATTTGCTACCACCCTGAACACAGAGGGAAGAAGATATATGTGCTGGTAGGATATTTTCACAAGGTAGGACAAAATATCAGATACAGCTATAAATTTCCGCTACGGGTAGGAAGAAATTATAGGTAGGAAGAAATTTCAGAACACCGGACAGTTTGTAGCCATACAGTCTGTTAGAGCAAGCCTGACAGCTTGAACACGGAACTGCTAGTGTTGCCAGATTGGGGGTTTTAAGTGTATTTTAGCGGATTTGAACATGTTTTGGGCTGGAAAACGTCAGCAGTATCTGGCAACACTATAGCTCTTCTTCATGACGACAACCGGAAGTGTACCAACACGATGGGGCGTGTAGCGCCACGTGTGGCTCGGGTGCACAATGCACCTTGCACAATAGCCCGATTTCACTTGTGCATGTAGGATTGGATTTCTCTGGCACCCCTGCTGGGACCCTTTGCTCGATTACCAACAGCAGCTCGATTTGGACGTGCATGTAAACGTAGTCACTGACTGTAAACTGCAGCTAAATTAGCATGTGGACAGTTCATTTGGACAGAAATATTCATTCGCCAAGATAAAACCTTCAGCAAGTCTTTTACTGCTGTTCATTTACATCTACTACAAACAACAATAACAATAGCTAAAGCTAATATGACAGACATTAGCCTCAAGCTAACTTTAGCTATCATAAACTTACATCCAGATAATTTAAGTCAAAGACAATCAGTTACAAATACACAAACTAATTTTACTGAATTTCACACAGAACACATTGTAGTCACCCTGGAACTGCAATAAACATTAATAAACACTAATAAACTCCAAACCTAACCAGCTTCACTTATTCTCCTCAACTCCACTCAACCTCAAATTCCCTGTAAAGCAGGGGTCACCAAACTACGGCCCGCGGGCCAGATCCAGCCCGCCACCCCCCTTTGACCGGCCCCCCAGCCCCTCTGCCCCCCATCACTTGAACCGGCCCTATGAGGCAATCCCCAAAAGTGGTCATGGCCTATTTTTTTAAATTGCTTTTTGGCAAATAATAACATGTCTGCATCTTGTATTTTGGTGATTTTATCAATTAAAATTGATATTTAGTTATAAAATGAACTATTCATATTTTCCGAATTTTCGTCATATGCTCGCGATCAAGCAGTGACAGGCAGCGCACGCGCAAAGAACTGCCAGTGTTCAGGACAGCAAAATGGCTAGCGGTCAGCGAAAAGCTGACAGAGAGTGCAGAGTTTTTAAAGAACAGTGGACCGCCGATTATTTTTTCGTTCAGTGTAAGGACCGTGCAGTTTGTCTTGTATGTAAAGAAAGTGTGCCGGTTTTCAAAGAATATAATCTGCGTCGTCACTATGAAACCCGCCACAAAGCAGGGTTCGAATTATAAATTTGACCCTATGGGGGTCTCTATTTAAAAAAAAAAAAAAAAAAGCAATGCATACTCGCTCTCCTGGACCAGCGCACTTTTGCGCACTGCAGTGCACAGCTTTCACACACAGGCGCGCGCATGCACGCACGCACACACACACACACGGTGTTGCGCATATATATATATATATATATATATATATATATATATATATATATATATATATATATATATATATTGTTAAACAAATTATATATATATTGTATATATATAAAATTATATATATTGTTAAACAAAGGAAGATCGTTGTGAGATAGAGGACAAGTCTTCTTCGGACTTAACTTCACATTCAATTTCGCAGGCTGCAAATTTCAGTTTGCGCGCATAGTGGTGTGGTGGTGAAGTACAGCCGTACATGTTGCGGTTTAATAACACGTTCAATACAAAGTTATGGCTGCATAGTGATCGGAAATGAAATGAGTTTTATTTATATTTATATGGTGATATAGGCTATTCAAGCTTATTATGGTGATATATGACGTATTTGAGAGACTTCCACAGAAAATTAAGTTTGCTTCTTTCATGGGAGCCTGAGGGAATGGGAGCTCAGCTCCCATTGGCTCCCACGTAATTCGAACTATGCCACAAAGAGTATGCTAGTTTGCGAGGGCAAACAAGAGAAGACAGGATTCGGAGGATGAAATGCGGATTGGCTGCACAACAGAATGGATTCCTTCACCAAACCCAGATCAACCAGGCTGCTGTCTGAGCTAGCTATAAGGTAGCTCACCTACTAGCTACCCATGGAAAGCCGTTTACTGATGGGGACTTTGTTAAAGTATGCATGCTTGCTGTGGCCGAGGAGGTGTGTCCCGACAAGAAGGATGCGCTCAATGCGGCGAGTCTCTCCGCACCTACTATGACCAGGCGAACTGAAGATTTGGGGGACAACGTGTATGACCAGCTGAATGAGAGAGCGTCAGAATTCGAGTTTTTTGCTTTGGCCATGGATGAGAGCAATGACGTGCAGGACACAGCACAACTGCTGTGATCTATTGATCTATTGCTCATATTATTATAATTTCACTGTTTTTTAAAATGTATTTATTTTATAGGCCTATTTATTTGACCTTTATTAAGTGCTGCATACAATTATTATTAATATTATTAATAATATCAACAGGCCTACCTACAATTTATAATTTTCCACTCACCTTTGCCAGCGTCAATCACCTCAACTAGGCAGATGTTTCTTACCTTGACAGCTTTGATATTATTTTTATTAGAAAATAAATAAATGGAATATCAGTGGTATTTCAAATTAAAACAAAGTGTGAAGACTTGATTACTACTTTTGCAAACCACTAGTAAAGATAAACAAATATGTGCCAGGAATCAAGTGTTGATATAGTAGTGTGGATATAGTAGTGTGGGGATATAGTAGTGGGGATATAGTAGTGGGGATATAGTAGTGTGGATATAGTAGTGGGGATATAGTAGTGTGGATATAGTAGTGGGGATATAGTAGTGGGGATATAGTAGTGTGGATATAGTAGTGTGGATATAGTAGTGGGGATATAGTAGTGTGGATATAGTAGTGTGGATATAGTAGTGGGGATATAGTAGTGGGGATATAGTAGTGTGGGATATAGTAGTGGGGATATAGTAGTGGGGATATAGTAGTGGGGATATAGTAGTATGGATATAGTAGTGTGGGATATAGTAGTGGGGATATAGTAGTGGGGATATAGTAGTGTGGATATAGTAGTGGGGATATAGTAGTGTGGGATATAGTAGTGGGGATATAGTAGTGTGGATATAGTAGTGGGGATATAGTAGTGTGGATATAGTAGTGGGGATATAGTAGTGGGGATATAGTAGTGGGGATATAGTAGTGTGGATATAGTCGTGTGGATATAGTAGTGGGGATATAGTAGTGGGGATATAGTAGTGTGGATATGGCCGTGCCAGGCTAGTAATCTCTACTACACAATGAGGCCTGCTGGTGGTCATATTTGTCTGGGTTATACAATTCTATGTGATATAGCTGACCCGGCCCCCATCACAGTCAGGAACGACAATGTGGCCCCCAGAGAAAAAAGTTTGGTGACCCCTGCTGTAAAGGCTTCCGGTGACATCATGATCGGAGAAGCAGTATAGAAACAGAGCTCCGGCAAATGAAACAGAAAATGAGTGACAGCTAAAGGCATTAGATTAGATTAGATTAGATTAGATTAGATTAGATTAGATTAGATTAGATTAGATTAGATTAGATTAGATTAGATTAGATTAGATTAGATTAGATTAGATTAGAACTTTATTGATCCCTTTGGGTGGGTTCCCTCAGGGAAATTAAAATTCCAGTAGCACCATTACAGATAAACAGAGAATAGAAATTGATGTAGAATAGATGTTAATATGCAAAAAAAAGAGTCCCCCTATAAGCTGAGTGCGACTACGAGCCAAAACATTTTCAGCAGAAAGTATCACTGCAAAGAGAAGGAGGAGAAACAGAGACCGACAAGTCCCGCTAGCTTAGCCACCACGGCTAGCAACAAGTGTCAGTCAGACATGGAAGTATTAGAGGAGCTGAAGAAACTTCGAAAAGAAAACCAGGATGGACATAATCATACTAAACTATCCCTCGAAAGACTGGAACAAGCTGTTGCAGACATAAAAAACCAAATGGAAGAATGAATTGAACGACTGGAGGACAGAGTCAGCGGGGTGAAAGACACAATGATGTGGCACCAGAGAGCGCTACGATATCTGGTTCACCGTGATATGGAGCTTTCATCGAAATATCATGACCTCCAGAACAGACTAAGACAAAACAACATACGGATTTTCCAGATCCCAGAGGGAAACGAAGGAAAAGATACGGTGGGATTTGTGAAAGAGTTGCTTCAGAAGGTACTCAGACTACCACCAGAAATGGATATTGAGATCGAGAAGGCACATCGCTCACTCGGACCCAAGCCTAAGGATCCAACAGCTCCCCCGAGGTCACTGATCATGAGATTCCTCAATGCAGCGACAAAAGACGAGATAATACAGCGAGCATGGAGCCAGGGACAAGTTTCCTTCCAAGACAAGAGGATTTTTTTTAAATATCAGGATTACTCTCCAGATCTACAAAAGAGACGAGTGAAAGTTCACGGGATCATCAGACAACTTAAGAAGAAGGACATGCAGGCAAAATGCCTGTACCCAGCACAACTAAAAGTAAAACTGGACCCCGGAGAGAAGACCTTCACAACGGTAACGAGCGCAACAGCAGTGCTTCAGGAGCTGGGCTTTGAGGTGCTCTGTGGAGACAGGGAGCAGATTGAGGAGGAGCTGAAGGAAGAATGGAGGAGCAACGCTAAGAGAAAGAGGGATACGGTGCTGTCAGTGTCTGATTTAAAGGCTCTTCTACAAGAGAAAACTGGACTGTGAATATCAAGGTAGTGTAGAAGCCAATTCAGAATCAGTATAGAGGTGGGGACGTTAATTCTATACACTGAACGATGAATACACGGCGTTACTCTGCCTTACCCTGCTTTCTCTTTTCAAACTGTGGTATAAATATATCGTGTTTGTAGATTTCTTGTTTCTCTGTGTTTTAAAAAGCCTTTCTTTATTATTATTATTATTATTATTATTATTATTATTTTACCTCTTAATTTTTTTTATGACTTGCCTTTCTGGATAAACTATATTTTCCATGTAAAATAACAAAAAAAAGATTCAATATGACAAATTATTATACATACGGCCACTTTTTCCATGGAATAAAAACGTGTTCTATTCCCTTCTAGTGGGTTTATTGATAGCATGCAATATTGTTATCATATCGCTTATCCTCCGTGTATTATGTCACTCTACCCAATGGGGAATGAGCATGCAATATAGTTACAATAGTGCACGTTGTCTAGACAACACAAGGTCACGCGTCGGAGACATAAAACTTCCATGTTAGTGAGTGACTGTGACAGTTTGTAAACAAACATGGCCGCCAGGTTTGCTTCTTTAAAAGCAGAAGATTTTGAGAGAATTTTGGCTGCCAGGTCGCTCCGTTTGTGTGGAGCTGTCAATGTTGATTTTAAAAGTAACTCAGTAAATTACACAGGGGAAAAAATAAATAAATACATAAATAAATAAAATAATAATGATAATAATCAGCTTGACTGTGCTAGCGTTGGCCTTCGCTAACACTACAGTGGCTGGAAGCTAACTGCACTGCCGCGCTAACAGCACCGAGTAGCGGGTAAGCTGCCGTTGGCTCCAAGAATACTGATATGAAGTGTGTGTGTGTATAATAATAATAATAATAATAATAATAATAATATTGCCTGGCTTTTTTCGTGGTCTATCAGATACATTCCATTCAGTTACTCGTCTTCGACTTGTTCAGTATCATGTTAGCTGAATGGAATATATCTGATAGACCACGAAAAAAAGTCAGAGTGAGTGAATTGGGACGCAACCCTGTAAAGTCGTAGTGAGTGAATTGGGATGCGGCCCTGTGCAGGGGGAGCGAGTGGATCGGGATGCGGCCCCGTGCAGGGGGAGTGAGTGGATCGGGACGCGGCCCCGTGCAGGGGGAGCGAGTGGATCGGGACGCGGCCCCGTGCAGGGGAGTGAGTGGATCGGGACGCGGCCCCGTGCAGGGGAGTGAGTGGATCGGGACGCGGCCCCGTGCAGGGGAGTGAGTGGATCGGGACGCGGCCCCGTGCAGGGGAGTGAGTGGATCGGGACGCGGCCCCGTGCAGGGGAGTGAGTGGATCGGGACGCGGCCCCGTGCAGGGGAGTGAGTGGATCGGGACGCGGCCCCGTGCAGGGGAGTGAGTGGATCGGGACGCGGCCCCGTGCAGGGGGAGTGAGTGGATCGGGACGCGGCCCCGTGCAGGGGGAGTGAGTGGATCGGGACGCGGCCCCGTGCAGGGGGAGTGAGTGGATCGGGACGCGGCCCCGTGCAGGGGGAGTGAGTGGATAGGGACGCGGCCCCGTGCAGGGGGAGTGAGTGGATAGGGACGCGGCCCCGTGCAGGGGGAGTGAGTGGATCGGGACGCGGCCCCGTGCAGGGGGAGTGAGTGGATCGGGACGCGGCCCCGTGCAGGGGAGTGAGTGGATCGGGACGCGGCCCCGTGCAGGGGAGTGAGTGGATCGGGACGCGGCCCCGTGCAGGGGAGTGAGTGGATCGGGACGCGGCCCCGTGCAGGGGAGTGAGTGGATCGGGACGCGGCCCCGTGCAGGGGAGTGAGTGGATCGGGACGCGGCCCCGTGCAGGGGGAGTGAGTGGATCGGGACGCGGCCCCGTGCAGGGGGAGTGAGTGGATCGGGACGCGGCCCCGTGCAGGGGGAGTGAGTGGATCGGGACGCGGCCCCGTGCAGGGGGAGTGAGTGGATAGGGACGCGGCCCGGTGCAGGGGGAGTGAGTGGATCGGGACGCGGCCCCGTGCAGGGGGAGTGAGTGGATCGGGACGCGGCCCGGTGCAGGGGGAGTGAGTGGATCGGGACGCGGCCCCGTGCAGGGGGAGTGAGTGGATCGGGACGCGGCCCCGTGCAGGGGGAGTGAGTGGATCGGGACGCGGCCCCGTGCAGGGGGAGTGAGTGGATCGGGACGCGGCCCCGTGCAGGGGAGTGAGTGGATCGGGACGCGGCCCCGTGCAGGGGAGTGAGTGGATCGGGACGCGGCCCCGTGCAGGGGAGTGAGTGGATCGGGACGCGGCCCCGTGCAGGGGGAGTGAGTGGATTGGGACGTGGCCCCGTGCAGGGGGAGTGAGTGGATTGGGACGCGGCCCGGTGCAGGGGGAGTGAGTGGATTGGGACGCGGCCCCGTGCAGGGGGAGTGAGTGGATCGGGACGCGGCCCCGTGCAGGGGGAGTGAGTGGATCGGGACGCGGCCCCGTGCAGGGGGAGTGAGTGGATCGGGACGCGGCCCCGTGCAGGGGGAGTGAGTGGATCGGGACGCGGCCCTGTGCAGGGGGAGTGAGTGGATTGGGACGCGGCCCTGTGCAGGGGGAGTGAGTGGATTGGGACGTGGCCCTGTGCAGGGGGAGTGAGTGGATCGGGACGCGGCCCTGTGCAGGGGGAGTGAGTGGATTGGGACGCGGCCCTGTGCAGGGGGAGTGAGTGGATTGGGACGCGGCCCTGTGCAGGGGGAGTGAGTGGATTGGGACGCGACCCTGTGCAGGGGAGTGAGTGGATCGGGACGCGACCCTGTGCAGAGGAGTGAGTGGATCGGGACGCGGCCCTGTGCAGGGGAGTGAGTGGATCGGGACGCGGCCCTGTGGCTGGGTTTCCTCTCAGGCTGCAGGGTGTTTGGTTTTTTCCCCTCCGGCTGTAAACACTGTGAGTTTCTCAGATGTGTCTCTGCTTTGTGCTGTAACGCTAACAGTTAGAGATTACAGTCGCTGGAATAAACTCACTAACTTGATTTAATTTGAGTAGATAATGAAACTGTGCCCCTCAGTCAGCAGGATGTATTTGTTTATGAAGTTGTGCTTTAATATAATTTGGCTGAAGGTTAAACTTCACTTCCGCTCCTCAGAGTGTGAGCTGCGCGCGCTGTTGGTGCAGCTCTGAGGTGTTAGCATGCGGCTAGCGGAGTGAGCTGCTGTTCACTCACTCAGGGTTCGGCTGTAAACACTGGGTTCGGCTGTAAACACTCAGGGTTCGGCTGTAAACACTCTGGGTTCGGCTGTAGACGGTGAGTAAAGCGGATGTGAGGCGGGTTTAGAATGAGCGCGTTTAGAATGAGGCGCAGTAAATAAAGCGTGTGATTGTAAACAGTGTGAACTTTAATCCGGGGCTGAGTTTCATGGGGCCACTGAGGCTTCAGCGTTTACTGCAGAGAGCAGAGTGACCCTTCACCCACATTCACTCTCACCCACATTCACTCACTCTCACACATTCACTCACTCACACATTCACTCTCACCCACATTCACTCACTCTCACACATTCACTCACTCACACATTCACTCACTCTCACACATTCACTCACTCACATATTCACTCTCTCACACATTCACTCTCACCCACTCACTCTCTCACACATTCACTCTCACCCACTCACTCTCTCACACATTCACACTCTCACACATTCTCACACACACATTCACACTCACACACATTCACTCTGTCACCCACTCACTCTCTCACCCACTCACTCACTCTCACACATTCACTCACTCTCACCCACTCACACTCACACATTCACTCACTCTCACACATTCACTCACCCACTCACTCACACATTCACTCACTCTCACCCACTCACTTTCACACACATTCACTCAGTCACATATTCACTCTCTCACACATTCACTCTCACCCACTCACTCTCTCACACATTCACTTACTCTCTCACATATTCACTCTCTCACACATTCACTCTCACCCACTCACTCTCTCACACATTCACTCACTCTCTCACACATTCACTCTCACCCACTCACTCTCTCACACATTCACTCACTCTCTCACACATTCACTCTCACCCACTCACTCTCTCACACATTCACACTCTCACACATTCACTCTGTCACCCACTCACTCTCTCACACATTCACTCTCTCACCCACTCACTCTCTCACACATTCACTCACTCTCACCCATTCACTCTCTCACACATTCACTCACTCTCACCCACTCACACTCACACATTCACTCACTCTCACCCACTCACACTCACACATTCACTCACTCTCACCCACTCTCTCACACATTCACTCTCTCTCACCCACTCACACTCTCACACATTCACCCACTCACACACTCTCACATTCACTCACTCTCACCCACTCACTCACACATTCACTCACTCTCCCACTCTCTCTCACACACACTCTCTCTCACTCTCACACACATTCACACACTCTCACCCACTCACTCTCTCGCACATTCACTCTCACACATTCACACTCTCACACATTCACTCACTCTCATCCACTCACTCGCACATTCACTCTCACATTCACTCACTCTCACCCACTCACTCTCTCGCACATTCACTCTCACACATTCACTCTCTCACACATTCACTCACTCTCATCCACTCACTCTCTCGCACATTCACTCTCACACATTCACTCACTCTCACCCACTCTCTCTCTCTCACACATTCACTCACTCTCACCCACTCACTCTCACACATTCACTCTCACACATTCACTCACTCTCACCCACTCACTCTCTCACACATTCACTCACTCTCACCCACTCACTCTCTCACACATTCACTCACACTCTCACACATTCACTCACTCTCACACATTCACTCACTCCCACTCACTCTCTCACACATTCACTCACACTCTCACACATTCACTCACTCTCACACATTCACTCACACATTCACTCACTCACACATTCACTCACTCTCACCCACATTCACTCACTCTCACCCACTCACTCTCTCACACATTCACCTACTCTCACCCACTCACTCTCTCACACATTCACTCACTCTCACACACTCACACATTCA